>NC_141873.1:88456916-88608431 GCF_056163025.1 Triticum urartu
TAAGTTGCTAAAAATTTGTAGAATAACCCTCCAGGATAGGATATTCACCCATAGGTCTAGAACCATGCCATGCAACCGTTCGATCTCAGATCCAAGGGCTCTTGGAAGCCCGTATCATGGGAGAATGGAAAGCCACTGCCCTGCCGTTCGCACGCTGGCAGTTTGCTCCTACTCGTCCCCGCACGTCCTTCAATACTACGGCGGTTCACTCCTAGTCGTCCCGTCCATTCACATTACAGCAGTTCCACCAACCCTAACCCTCCTCCCAAATCCATGGCGTCCCAAATCTCCACGATCGGCAGTGAGTACAAGGTTAGAACCATCACCGGCGATGAGTTCGACGTCATCTACACCCGTTCTTCCGCGACGGTGAAAGGATGCCTTTCTCGCTTCAGACGCATGTTCGAAAACTTAGATGATGAGTGGGTCGCTGGGCTAGATGTTGAGTACACCACAGTCCTGGCACCAGATAAGGATCTAGAGGACAAAGAGAGGAAGAAGCCCGCCGTGATCCAGGTTTGCGTACATAACGTTTGCTTGGTCTACCACATATGCCATGCCGACGTTGAGTGCCAGAATTTTAAGAACTTCCTCAAGGACAAAACAGTGAAATTAATTACTGTAGACTTTAAGAACGACAGGGATGTCCTGCGTCGGATAGGTCTCGTTGTAGGCAACCCCTTCGACCTCCAGAAGAATCGGCTGGTGTCCTCTCGTCAGCCTTCAATGCTGACCCTGGCAGGAGCCATGGTTCATCCTTCGTATGGTAAACTGGAGATACCTCCATACACGTTTCATCGTCATGCATGGCAGCGGAATGTACTAGATATAGACCACATCCACTACGCTGCAATGGATGGCTACCTTTGTTTCAATATCTACAAGGGTTGGATGAAGAGCAACAACCAAGTGTGTGGTTCAAGCAAAGAAGTATTGGCCAAGAGGAAGAGGGATAAGGACGAAGTCGAGGACGTGGACAAGGACTCCGAGTAAGGTGGCAGTGTCGTTGCTCATGGTGGTTCTAATGCAGTATCTACCGGAATAGTTGCAAAGTTTAATTTCAGGTGTGCTTAATTTAATTTGAGGGGTGTGTTGTGCTGAGCCCCCAGCAGAACTATGTTATGTTTCTTCTTGTTACTTTAACTCTTCAGTACGTACATACTAGTATTTCTTACATTTCATCTTTTAGTTGGTATAGTACTACCACTCGTTTCTTCACATTATATACGTACAATATATATGACCAACATCATATAGCCAGCAGTTTAGTTGTCAAAGAATTTCAGGGTGCTTAGTTTTGTCAAAAAATTCCAGGATGCTTAGAGGGTGCTTGGATCCAAGGGACTTATTTTAGTCTGACTAAAAATAGTCTCTTTAAGAGGCTAAAGTTCCAAGCACCCCTGACTAAAGAGGGGCTAAAACTAGTCTTGAGACTAAATTTTTTTAGTCAGGGGTACCCCTACTAAAATGTGGATTAGTCCTCTCTCTACTCATTTAACTCCTCTCCTTTAACACAGGCGAGTTCTGGATTGGAGGGTTTGGAGGATAATAAATGCTCATTAACTTGATTTTAGCCTTTTTAGTATTTGGATCCAAGCATGAGTGAGGCTAGCATGTTTTAGTCCCACTACTTTTAGTCATGGGACTAAAATGTATCCAAGCACCCTCTTAGTTTTATTTGAGGGGTGGGTTGTGTTGGACACCATTATTGTGACTAGCCTTTTTAATAGTACTATATGCATAATTTGGCGACGAGCGCTCTCTATATGTACCACCTTTTTTTAATTTCAAGTTTTGCTCCATGGCGCAATCCATCGATACTACTGCTGTACAAAAGTATACATTTTTTAAAAGGCTAGAGGGTGGGGCAGTCTAGCTTGGTCAGTTTCACGAGAGGCGAGGACCTTTGTGATTTGACGGCTCATTACTGCTGGAAGGCGGGGCCTTGTGATTTGACTGCTCGTATAAATGCGCCGATGACCTGATTGAGGAGGAGCAAAGAACCGTGCGCTATACTCAAGTTTTCCACTGGAGTAGTACTGCGATGGAGGAGTACGAAACACGGCAGCCCAGTGCCATATGGCGATAAAAATGATCTAATTTGCTAGTCATCTCATTGTTGGCATTGTTCTATTCATTCCCTAAAAAACCATTGTTCTATTCATGCCTCGTAGAGAACGTGGCACGTGCGGTGAAACACCCGAAGCAAAATATGAAACACAGGAGCAAAACAAGAAGGAAGATTATCACCCCAAATGATCTAATTCGCCATGGAGTCGTAACCGCTTCTGCATCTCCTCCACGACCTCCATCTCCTTACGCGTCTCCTCCGCCATCTTCTTCATTCTGTCCATGACGCGGGATTTCTCGACGCGAGCCTTCATCATCTATTCCACGGCCGCATTATGTACCTTGACAGCAGCCGGGTGCTCGATGCGGAGCTTTGCCAACTCCTCCTTCTGTTCCATGACGAGGGCCTGCAACATCTTCATCAAGGAACTACTATTCTCATGCAGCTTCTTCCGGCCTACGTTCTTCTCCTTCAATAGGTCGAACTCGTGGCAGAGCTTTGCCTTGTCCTACTGAAGTCGTAAGATTTCGCTGGTCGCCTTCTTCTCCGAGGCAATGCTCTTCTTCAACAGCATCACCAAGCCGGCGGTCAACTCCCCCTGCTGATTGAGCTCAGCGGGCATGTCGTCGAGGCTCTCCTTCAGCAACTCCATCAAGCCTTAGATGAGCTCCTTCTGCTTATTGAGGTGCTTATTGAGCTGATCGGGCATGCCGTCGAGGGATAACGACTCCAACTCCGCCGGCTCGGCATGTTCGCCTCCGCGGCTAGGGCGCTCCTGGGAGCCATCGCCTGCCCGTGAGAGATCTTTCGAGGTCTCTGCGTGGCGGTGAGCCCTCTCTTTTTTTCGCAGCCTTGTTTGCCGCTCCCTTGTTACGAGTAGTTCTCAACCTAGAGCTCTGCTCACCGGCCATGGCAACGACGGACGAAGAAGAAGCACTTATGAGGAGGAAAGGTAGAGTAATTTTCGGTTAGGTAGTTCCCCTTTTTATAACCTAAGTACTAGCACTAGTACTAATACCTGCATAGTGGGAACACGTTTAGGTTTGGTACGTACTAGTAGGTGTGAGCATGCTTTCGAATGTGATGGGAACAAGGTAAAGATTAATTGATGGTTTTGATTTCGAGGCCCGAAACGGCTCCTGATGAGTTTAGCGGAACATAAATTTCAAGTACTACACTGCTCAAATGCGTAAATATTATATTACTGTCAAAAATTGGCACAAAATACGAAGGAGACCAATGGAAGTACTACTAGCAACCCACGATTTAACTACTCACATGCGCGCAGTGGAGTAATAATGTCTTTCTTCCGCCCTCACGTCCACTCAATTTGCATGCACTGTATTAATTGACCATCAATGAAGTGAACGACTTTACACGCATCAAATTATCACATGGGGTGGATCTTGGTACAAAATTGCGTTCGCCCGTGTACCCCCGTGTGCGTGCGAGGGAATGAGTGCGTGCGTGGCATGCGTGCACATCTTCGCTTCGTGCGTATACCGCCAGTATGGCTCTGGGAGGACGAGTACATTCTTCTGGAACCAGCAGCACGTCACTGTGATCAATCCACGCAAGGAGGTCGCGACAACGCCTCCACATGTGCCACGTGGCTTCATGAACTGTAAGAGAGACACTGTGTAGCGTGCCATTGGTATTCTAATTTACGTGTTTTGCACATACTCGAAGTACTAGTAAGGTACACGTGCATTGCACACATCAGATTTTGCAACCAAATTATGAATAAATACCACACTATAGCATATAAGCTCTGAATCATATATGCCTGATGTAGCCCTTCGTTTAATTCTTATAGTTCATCTCATTCAAAATCAATTAGTTTTTATAAAAAAGCTAAGAACGCGGGAATAGGAAAAACATGGGATTATAGTGGAATGTCGTCTTGAATCCTACAGGATTGTACGAGTGTTTGATTGTGCATAGAAAAAACGCAGAATTCTTTCAAAGAGGTTTGAGTGGATGGGATGTTTCCTATGAAATCTAGTGCAAATGAATCATATGGAAAAATTCCTATGGTTTACAATCCTACGAATCAAACAACCAAGATAGGAAAAATTCCTAATGATTAGAATCCTCCAAAATTCCTTTGAGAATCCTTTGAATCAAAGAAGCCCTTAATCTATTTTATGATTCATGGAATTGTGCGTTGTAAAGCATAAAGTAAAAACAAATAATGGCAATTCAACTAGAAAAAAAGTTTGGGTAGTCATGATACGGAAGATTCTAGAACAAAAGCGAACCACTGTTGTTTTGAGGTTTGTGCATTATGCTTAAGTTCAACCATGGAGTCTGCTAGATTGTACATTTGGCAAAATCCGATGGGGGGCTAGAAGATGGTGCGAGGGGACGAGTGGAGGGAGACTATGAAGGAATGCACAAGTGCGAGATCGATATTTAGAGAGAGGGGGCAAACACGTGCGCTGTTGCGCGCAGTGGCAGAGCCATGAAAAATAAATGAGCTAGGGGGCCAAGCATTGCTAATCCTTTACGAGGAGGGTCAATTCATGAACTTAAACCATTTTTAGCAGCAATTGTCTAATGATCACATTCTTATTAGCCTCGATATATAGTGATGTTAGGGGGGAGGGGGGCAGGGCCCTTACTGCCCCTGTCTTCGCCATTGTGCATGCGTCTAAGAGATGAAGGGAAGACATGGATGATGAGAGGGGGACGTTGGATATATAATTAATGTGGGTGTATTAGCTATATATGTTAATCCTATATAGAGAGGTATAGATTGATCGACGTGGACGTGGGAAAGAGGGTGAGACCTCACTGGATATATCGATTGATCGGTTTGTGTGGAAAACTATGAAAGACCTAGCTATATACACACATACATAGAGGAACATCGATCGTTGCGCATGCACGCGTGAGAGATAAAGAATGCCCGATATGATGGAGAGGGGGATGTGTGTGGGTGTGTGCCTTCATGGGAGACCGACCTGAAGAAAAAGATTGCATGCGTGCGATGGATAATGCCGACTGGTAGTGTGTGTGCATGCATGCACGAGAGAAAGTTAGTGGTACAATTATAAAGAGAAGACTACTGTGTGGGTGTAAAAGAATATGTGAGGTCATAATCAATGTAAAGTTGAATTCAAATATTTGAATAAGAGATCCTGATGTTTGAAACCCATGCATGCATGAATATAACGGAGATCTGCGCGGTGTGGTTTGGAAACAAGCATGTTGTAATGTATACACATTGAACAAGGTCAGACTGATTTGAATTTGAGATACCGATGGCAGACATCATTTGGCCACATCGCATCCGTGCATGGACACACTATTCTAGTTGGAGATGATGGGCGGCTTTCACATCACATATCTATATCTATACCCATATATATATATTAATTTTTATATTATATTGTGTGCGGGTAACTTTAACTTTGAAAGATGGTCGTTCGATGAGGCGAATCCGATGGTCCAAAGATGGCAAATTTGAGCACTACTGGCCGTTGGATATCATCTAGATTCCACCAGATTTCGGCACATGTATAATCTAGAAGACTCCATGGTTGAACTTAAGCATAATGCACAAACATCAAAACACAAGCACTTCTTATTTGTTCTAGAATCTTCTGTATCAGAATTGCCCAAATGTTTTTATACATGATTTGCCATTATTTGTTTTTACTTTATGTCTTACGACGCACAATTCCATGAATCTTAAAATAGATTAGCTTTCTTATAAAAACTAGATGATTTTGAATGAAATGAACTATAATAATTAAACAAACATCTACATCATGCATATGTGACTCAAAGCTTGCATGCTATAATGTGGTATTTATTCATAATTTGGTTGCCAAATCTCATGCGTGCAATGCACGTTTACCTTACTCTAGTCTAAATGGTGTTTGTGTGTGTGTGTTGTGCGTGTTGAGGTGCAAATTGTCTATTTTTTGGGTACACGTTAAGCTTGTTCTTCCGAAATTTCAAGCCGCGCCTTGTTATGCCGAAAAGTCAAGCTAGCGTCTCTGTCTATCATGCTGCGAAACTCCTGCCTCTTCAACCCGCACCTTGTTAGCCCGAAATATTTAAGATATATCTTTGTCTCGTTGTGTTCCGAAAACTCCCTCCATCTCAACCCGCACCTTGCTATTCCGAAATTACAACACGCGCGAAAAATCCCACCTCTTGTGAAATCCCGACACGCGAAATGCCCGTGGTACCCCTGAACCGAAAGAACCGCCTCAAATCGGTGGGGGTACTTTCGTAACTTACCCCACATTTCAGACAAGCGCGTCTCTAAGCCATGGTTCCCCACTACCATCCCATCCGCCCACCCATTCGTACACCGAGGCCGCGAAAACCCGTGACAAAACCCCACACCCTGCTCCGTCCGCCACCTAGCCGGAGCCTCTTCCCCGACGACGTCGTCCACAGCAACACCTCAACGTCCCTTATCCACCGTACCGGATGAGGATCCGTCGTCGATCTCATCGTCCCGCCGGTTCAGCCACCCCGTCCTCCACCTCCAAGGAGCTGCCCCGACGTTCCCCTCGTCTTTCGCGCCACCTCCATTCCCACACCGCCGTCTTCACCTGCACCACCAGAAGAGCATCATCATCACCGTTTCCTCGGATGAAGCTGCGGCCTAATCGGCGCCACCAAAGAGGGTGTACACTAATCGCCACATTTTCTTCTTGATTCGATCTCACGGTGCTGCCGGCGCTCGGTCCCGAGCCGACACGACGCGACTCCATCCACGGCAGCGTCGCCGGCCACTTCCTCCATGGCGTAGCTCCCTCGGCGGTGACGTCCACATCAGTAGGAGCTGCTGCTCTGCTCTTGCTCTTGGTCCCCTACCTGGTCTGCTCTTGCTATTGCTCTTGCTCGCGCTGCTGCTCTCGCTCTTGCTCTTGCTTGCGATGCTGCTCCGATTTAGCTACACTTCAGTCGACTGAATCGACTTTTGGGTCAGTCGATTTTTAGGGGGTGGGGAAGGGGGGCTCACCGGGGTGAAGGAAGAACCAGCCGCAGCGGGGAGGGGGGCTCGCCGGAGAGGTACCCCACTATCTATCTTAGGGTTCAGGATGGGGGCGGTGGTCGCCGGCGGTGACGGGGCATTGGCGTGGCGGTGGCGTGGGGATCACCGAAGAAAAAGCTCGGCACGGGGGGGGGGGGGGGCTAGAGGGATGGCCGGGGCGGCGGCGGACCGGCGGTGGGGAGTGTTTTCAGGGCGGGCGGGGCGGCGCACCGCCGGCTGTGGGCGGCGGGGGGCTGCTGTTTGGCCAGTGGTGGCTGGCAGCTCAGGGGGTGGAGGTTGAAGATGAACCGTAGGCCCTAGATTTCGTATCCAACGGCTACAAAATCGACTGACCAGAGATGAAAAAGTCAGTCGACCGACGTGTAGCCTCACCTTGCTAGTGCGTTCAGTTTCGACAGCAAAATTCAGTTTCGACAGTTAAGTTCAGTTTCGACAGTTAAGTTCAGTTTCGATAGTTAAATTTAGTTTCGATAGTTAAGTTTAGAGATGAGCGGCTGATGTATTTTACATCTAGCACTTTGTGGTTATGTATTTTATGTCATGTATTGGAGATGCTATTAGAATTCCACTCAGGTTAACATTGTTCGTTGTCTCTCTTGTCCCGCTTCAGCCTCGGCGTCGTACAACTCACCGGAGCTGCTCCAACGACGAAACCCTCCATCATAGCGGAGCAGTACCTCGGGCTCCATCTCCAGATGCCTAAGATTTTCTTCCCCTCCTCCGACAGCCAAGTCAGCCGGAGCATCCTCACCGGCCAACCCAATCACGCTGAGATCGACATGGCTTCACCAAAGAGGTTGTACACTTGTTGCATCTCTCTTTTTACTCTACATGTTATATATATTGTCCACTGAGCACTCGTAGTAACAGGAAATACAATTATTTTATCCTACTATATGACAAGCAGTGAGGTACCAGGCAACTTAGCTATCCGTGATGGACTCTCTTGAACGCCATCATTATTTATCTCTGCGCGTTTGAGCTGTGCATTTGTCGATGGGCCTGGGAGTTGAGCTAGTATGGCAGTGGCCTGGGTCCAAAGTAATAGAAGTAGCACAAAAACATTTTTTTAGTGTAGGATTTTCCTTGCTCAAGCCTGCCTACTAGAATCGCCAGTGCTTGAAAGGAAAAGTGAATGAAAAACATCGGAATTGGAAAGTTTCCTATGGTACTACTTTTCATGAATTTGGTGCAAAGGAATGGAGCAAAGGAAAACTGTAGGATTTGTTCCTTTAGCGTCTCCTTGAAAGAAAAACCGTAGGAATTCTAATTTCCACTACTCCTCCTTTTCATATTCCTATTTATCAAGCACAAGACTAAGAGATAGTAGCATAATAGCATTATAACCGTACATTTTCTTGTGGTTTGACTTAATCTCACCATGCTTTTTTGCATTCTATGATCTTCCAATTGTTGTGAATCAAACACCCAGATTGGCAGAAATCCCGTGTTTTTAAATTCTTTGTTTTGCACGTGCATTCCTATCATATTCCTGTCTATTTCCTATCCCTGCATTCTTAGAATCCTCAAATTCAAACAAGCCCTTACTCAATTACTTCTGTTATAGATATGTGTCAAAGAAAACCTTGTGTGGTTTGTCCTGCTCCTGCGGCGCTGTGTTCCACCCCAGCTCAACTGCTCCAACGACGGAAGGGTTCACCACAGCAGGGATCCGCTCTCCAGACTGTCTTTCGCCGCCTCAGATCTTCTTCCCCGCCGCCGGCAGCCACGACAACTGCATTACCATCATCAATTGAGCAGATGACCTTGGGGAATGCACGGGTCCGCAAGAGAGGTCGCACTCTTCCGTGTGTGCTTATGTTATGCGTCGCTTAATATGATGACATGCTACATTATCGTCGTGTTCACCTATTAGACTCCGAGTCAGGTCCAAACTAATGCTGAAACTTGAGTTTTCAAATGGTTGTGGGGTACATATTGGGGCAGCAATCAGTACTATCTATCTACTATCTGGTTAATCTCTGGTGTCTACTATGAGTTTCATGTTGGGTGCAAACAAACATTAAAGGAGCCATTATCTGTATTTTTTAACTAAAGCTATTATCTGCCTGCTATCATTGGTTTTGGGTCTATCCACAGTTTGCTACCATCACTCTGGACTTGTGCATGCACTCCTTACATAATCTCACTATTTTTTTATTCCTATGCATGCCAGTTATTGTACACAATGGAACTGATCATGTAGAGAAAAAGAGACGAGCCTTACTTGGCAATAAAATTTCATGCAGACGTCGTTCCATGGTGGGTGCAAAGGCAGCCCCCCTCCACCCATTTCGGATCGTAATCAAGAGGAAGGTAACTGTTCTAAGGGGGATTCAGAAGGAGAAGACCACTCCTATTTACCCCATGAGGTCTTCGCTCTAACTTGGCATGCTGATGTTGGTAATATCATGCATATGGTGCCTTGCATTGCTTACTGTATACATTAAAGATGTCATCTGCTTAGTTTAGACATGCTTTGTGTCAATGCCATCTGTTTAGTTTCTTTATATGTGAATCATGCAATGCCATCTTGTCTAGCCAGGCATCATATATGTGAATTTTGCAATGCCACCCTGGTTAGCCAGTCATCTTATATGTGAATTATATCATGCCATCATTTTTTATTACGTGTTAAATTTGTCAACAATTTTAGTACATTCAATTACTCTTCCTGTGAATCAGCCATTCGGCACGGTCATGGAAAAATTTGGAGTGGAAACAAGGTCTTCAGAGCAGACAATGCTATCTGACGAAGTGCATGTCTTGCTGGTTACTGATAGCTCCTCAGAGGAGGATTCAGAGACAGATGACCAGTCATATTTCCCCCCTGAGGTGCATGCTCTAACTTGGCAGGGTTATGTTGGTCATATCGTGTGTATGGTATCTTGCATTGCTATGTCATTTGCTTAGTTTAGACATACTTTGTGTGAATGTCACCTGTTTAGTGTCTAATTACCATATATGTGAATTATGCAATGCCATCTTGTTGCAAGACATTATATATGTGAATTATGCAATGTTATCTTGTTGCAAGGCACTATGTATGTGAATTATGCAATGCCATGCTGTTTAGGCAAGCATCGTATATGTGAATTATATCATGCCGTCCTTTTTTTGTATTTCTCATTGCTTTTGTCGACAATGTTTGTATATTCAACTGCTCTTCCTGTGCATCAGCCATTTGAATTGGTGATGGAGAAATCTGGAGTGAAAACAAGGTCTTTAGAGCAGACAATGCTACCTGCTGAAGCAGATATCTTGCTGGTTATAGATAGCTCTTCAGAGGAGGATTCAGAGGCAGATGACCAGTCCTATTATCCCCCTGAGGTGTATGCTCAAACTTGGCAGGGTTATATTACTCATATAATGCATATGTTGTATTGCAATGCTTAGTTTTTACATCATATACACAATATTGAATGCCATCTCCTTAGTTGACACATCATAGATGCGATTCCCCTCTGCTCACTTCCTTAGTATATAAATCATATATTTGAATTATGTCATGCCATGATGTTTACATAGACATCATGTATCTGAATTATGGCATGCCAACCCATTTTCTAAAGACATAATATAGTTATATCATCTCATCCTATTTACATATTCATCATATTTTAAATTATGTCATTCTATCCGTGAATTATATCACGCCATCATGTTTCCATTGACGGCATGTTTGTGATTTATGGCATGCCAACCACTTTAATAGACACATCGTATAGTTATATCATGTCATCCTGTTTACATAGTCATCATATTTTGAAGTATGTCATTCTGTCCTGTTTAGTTAGCCATCATACATGTGAAATTGTGTCATGCTATCCTGTTTAATTAGCCATCATATATGTGAAATTATGTCCTGCTATTCTGTTTGCTTAGACAACATAAATGTGAATTATTTCATGCCCTGTTTTCTTCCCTACTATCCATTGCACCTGTCTACCTTACAATGTCTGTACATTCAATTACTTTTCTTGTTTATCAGCCATTTCAATTGGAGGGAGTGATGGCAGTATCTGTGGGAGTAAAAACACGGTCTTCAGAAAAGATCGTGCTACCTGTCGATGCAGATAGAACCACGGTTGTACTTGCCCAAGAACCAGCCCCACCACACATAACCCACACTCATGCAGATTGTACCCCTACCTAGTTGGACAGAGAACCAGCTACACCCCGGCCTTCTAACCACAACCCCAGCAGATAGACACCCAGTTCCCATTGACACAGCACCGTCTCCACCACAGAGCACCCAAACACGAGCAGTTAGTAAGGCAACTGCAGTGCCCAAATCACGAGGACCACCACTCCGAACCCGAAGTCAACGCTTAAAGGAGAAGAAGAATTGTTCTCAGGTCAGGTTTCGTAGCTATGGTTCACACTACTTTGCTCTTGCATCACTGTATTTACTGATACCAACTAATTTCAAATTTGAAGGATGCAATTGAAACTCCAATGGCGCAACAGGTATGTTTTAAACCTGTTTCTTCAACGTGTTTGGCTGTTTGCTGTTGTAACTTGCTCTATGTTGATTTCAGTTTCAATTGAATAAACAATTATGTTCTCATGCCACGCACATTACAAGTGTTGTTATTGCTGTGTAGTTTCCCACACTTATATTCTATCTATGCTGCTTTGTCTTAAATAGATATGATTCGAACTATATCTATCTTGATTTGGCAACATAAACTAGAATGATATAGACCATACAGTGACCATACTACATAGATATATGTTTGTTTCATGCTGTTATCCTGTCCACCTTACTACTGAACTGGTTTACCAAAATGAGTTTCATATACTACATTGTAAACCTGAGATGTGTTTGTTTGTTTCTCTTTTAGAATGCGGATAAAATATTGGAGAAGAGTACCCTGTTATGCAATGGTAAAGGAAGTAATGCAGATAAGGTTCAAGATAGTGAGACATCCCTGTTGGTCTCCAAGAAAGCTGATAAAAACTATATTGAAGACACTGAGACAACCCCAAAGTCATGTCTTGATGTAGTGTTCGAGTTACTGGCTACCACTACTGGCACCAGCTCTTCGAACTCGTTGCCTGAATCAGTTCAGCTTCTTGAGTCTCAACTTCAAGTTGAAAGACATCGATCAGATGTTATGCGATATGCTGCTTTGTTCCCTATATTTTCACTGGTGGCAAACTTTGATGCCTAGTGGATGTAATATGTGTAATAGCCGTGATAGCCTAGTGTAAGTTGCTTGCTTATTTATTTCCTTGTTGTCTTGTTTATTTGTTTGCTTGTAGTCAGTGCAGTTCTTTTTCTGCGGTTTGCTAGTGGCTGCAATAACCTATTTTTTAAAACTAGGCCCCAATAACCATGGGCTAATATTTACTGTAGTGACACTGGGCCTCCTACGGGCCGTAGAAACAGTGGGCCTTCTATGGGCCGTAGAAACAATGGGCCTTCTACGGGCCGTAGAAACAATGGGCCTTCTACGGGCCGTATCATCAATGGGCCTTATACGGGCCGTATGATCGATTGGCCAAACATGGGCCAAACAGACCGCATTCTGGCCGTAAACGGTCTAGAGTTGGAATCGTCCATTCATGGGCCGACCATAACGGGCCATCGTTAATAGGCCGTATTTGATGACGTTATGAAAACGGCCCAACGTATTAACGGACCACAAACGGGCCGACTGTAACCACGGGCTGAATTTGGCCCACAAGCAAAAAAATGATAGTAACGGGCCGTAAGTAAAAGAATGCTGGAAAATAGCCCAAGAATAAATGGGCTCTGAGAAGGCCGAAAGATAACATGGGCTGGAAACGGCCCAACGGAATAACGGGCCGTTAATGGGTATAAAGTGATACACTGTTCTTTACGAGCCAGTTTCACCACGGGCCGTTAATGGGTGTAAAGTGATACACTGTTCATTACGGGCCAGTTTCACCATGGGCCGTTAATAGGCCAAGAGTTACATAGGGCCTCATATGGGCCGAAGGACTTCATGGGCCATACATGGGCCAGAAGTGAAAATGGGCTGGAATCATATTGGATGGCCCAGATGATGCTACTGGGCCTAATTCGAATAGGGCGTAACGGGCCTTGGGTTAGCGGGCTGTAAATGGGCTATATGCGAATAGGCCGTTAACAGGCTTTCCATGGGCCGGCCCGCCACCTTTTGACCAAGTCAAACGGGCCAGCCTTTTCACAGGAATGGGCCTCTGTTGGGCCGTGCCACGTGTTGACGTATCATAGGCGCCTTCTGTCCAATGAGTGGATGACACCTGTCCCAGCGATGAGCCAACACGTGTTTCCTCCAGCCAATGATGATTTTACACGTGGAAAATCCCTATTGGTCGGGGTTGTTAACAGGTTATCGGATCCAAAACCCGACCCGATAGCTTAACGACGCTCCGTTACGGTGGATGCCACGTGTCGGTCACCCTTGACGAAAGCACTTCTGTGACGCGCGATTTATCGTCATGGAAGTGGACACTTTCGTGATGATAATTTTGGTAATGTCATGGAACACTTCTACGACAGCACATGTATGACTATCTTGATTCTGTCATAAATTTGTCATGGATGTACATGCATGACAGAAAACGGGACCTACTGTCACAAACACGTATCATCACAGAAGTGTATTTTTTTGTAGTGCCCGTGGCCTTTCACCTGATTCAACAAGACAATGCTCAGGATAATCATGTAGACAATGCAGAACCACAAGAAGAGGAAGGTTGGGGCCATTGGGCTATGCCTTAAGAGAATGTTGATGTGGAATTGCATGCATGAGAGTTCTTAGAACTTAATGATTAGGTTGGTCCTTTGGATGTGGACATGCCTCAACCTGAAGATAAGGAGGACAGTGGTTTAACCCTCTCTCCGGGTTTACAAATTTCAGACAATGGCTCTCTCAATTCTGTGGGTGGAGGCCCTAATTTGCAGGAACTGAATGAATTGCTTGCTCTTTTGGATATGCCTGTTCCCCCACCTGTTGTCAATGTAGGGGGAGAAATGAATATGCTTCAGTTTGACAATCTAGAAAATTTTGACCTTAACATTCTATTCTTTGCACCAGAGGAGGTCAACCCTCTGATATTTCCTCTACACCTAGAGTTTCAGCCTGTTGTTGCTGTTGCTTTGGTAGAGGAGACTGCTACAGTACCACAGATTGAACCCCCTGTGTTGCAAGATCCCTTTGTTCCACCTACTAATAATGATGTGTTGCAAGAGGCAGTTCCACACCATCAAGAGAATTTTCTGTTGCAAGAGGCAGAGCCCACCACTCTTGAGATCGTTGCCCCTGCTGTTGATACCTTGGCTCTTAACATGGAAATTGTGTCTGTTCACACCTCTCAAACTTCAATCAATGTAAGCCAAGCAACTCATCATAAGCCAGCCCTGACAAAATTGGAAAATCAAGACTCAGAGGCTTATGCAGTAAACTCTGAAGGTAACAACATGGAAGCTCCCACTGGATTCCCTTTGCCAATTTTCAGATCCAATGTTACTATCAACTCCAAGGTACCAGAGCAGTCTAATAATTTTATTTCAAATCTCAAACAGAAATTTGCTTTGGTAGGTGATGGTGCTAGATTCCTCTCCAAGGAAGGACTTGAGCTCTATAATAAATTTTCTGCTCCTTCTGATGGGACCATGACATTTATTCAGGTACCTGCAGAATGGTTTAACTTTATTACTCTTGCCCTTTCAAGTCCTGATAATTTTGACTTGGCCAAGTCTCTGCTGAGTTCTCAATTGTGGAAATATCTAATTGAAGGATCAAATTGCAAATCCTGCTTTCCTTTTGTCTTACCTCCAACATGTCCCCTTGGTCTTAATTATGTATGCCAACAGGTGGCTGTGGAACAACAAGCATCATCAGTCCCAACCAGCAACACTCCAAATGCTTCAAGTATTACATAGTATCATGTGCTGGCCTCAGCTACCACCTCAGCAATTCATGCTTAGAGGAAAAGGAAAGAGAAATCCCTAGTTGTGGAATCAGAGGTAAGAAGAAGCTGCAGACTTCAGCAACTTAATAAGGGTTTTAAAAAACAGACTTTTCCAGACAAAAGTTGTTTCTCTTGCACCACTAGTCCACCTACCATTGCAACAAAAATCATTAAAAACCTTTCTATCTCATTTTGCAAGGCTACTGCCAAAGACTGCATTGATGAAATGCTACACCAGCCCAAGAAGTAGAAAGATGGTCAAGCTGCTGCAAATGGAGCAATGAAGAAGGATGCTAGTGCTACCTCTTGAGCACTGCGTTGGTTTTCCCTTGAAGAGGAAAGGGTGATGCAGCAAAGTAGCATACGTATTTCCCTCAGTTTTTGAGAACCATGGTATCAATCCAGTAGGAGACCACACACGAGTCACCTCGTACCTACACAAACAAATAAGAACCTCGCACCCAACACGAAAAAGGGGTTGTTAATCCCTTCACGGCCACTTGCAAGAGTGAGATCTGATAGAGATAATAATAATAAGATAAATATTTTTGGTATTTTTATGATATAGATTGAAAGTAAAGATTGCAAAAATAAAATAGATTAGAAACTTGTACGATGGAAAATAGACCCGGGGGCCATAGGTTTCACTAGTGGCTTCTCTCAACATAGCATAAGTATTATGCTGGGTGAACAAATTACTGTCGAGCAATTGATAGGAAAACGAATAATTATGAGAATATCTAGGTATGATCATGTATATAGGCATCACGTTCGTGACAAGTAGACCGACTCCTGCTTGCATCTACTACTATTACTGCACACATCGACCGCTATCCAGCATGCATCTAGAGTATTAAGTTCATAAGAACAGAGTAACGCCTTAAGCAAGATGACATGATGTAGAGGGATAAACTCATGCAATATGATATAAACCCCATCTTTTTATCCACGATGGCAACAATACAATATGTGTTGTTTCCCTTTCTGTCACTAGGATCGAGCACCGCAAGATTGAACCCGAAGCTAAGCACTTCTCCCATTGCAAGAAAGATCAATCTAGTAGGCCAAACCAAACTGATAATTCGAAGAGACTTGCAAATATAAACCAATCATACATACAAGAATTCAGAGAAGATTCAAATATTGTTCATAGATAAACTTGATCATAAAACCACAATTCATCGGATCTCGACAAACACACTGCAAAAGAAGATTACATCGAATAGATCTCCAGAGAATTGAGGAGAACTTTGTATTGAGATCCAAAGAGAGAGAAGAAGCCATCTAGCTACTAGCTATGGACCCAAAGGTCTGACGTAAACTACTCACACATCATCGGAGGGGCCATGGAGTTGATGTAGAGGCCCTCCGTGATCAATGCCCCCTCCGGAGGAGCTCTGGAAAAGGCCCCAAGATGGGATCTCTTTGGTACAAAAGGTTGCGGCGGTGGAAATAGGGTTTCGTGGTGGTCCTGGATGTTTGCGAGGTATATGAATATATATGGGAGGAAGAAGTAGGTCGGTGGAGCAACGAGGGGCCCACGAGGGTGGAGGGCGCGCCCAGGGGGTAGGCGCGCCCCCTGCCTCGTGGCCTCCTCGTTGATTGCCTGACGTCCACTCCAAGTCCTCTGGATCACGTTTGTTCCAAAAATCACGCTCCCGAAGGTTTCATTCCGTTTGGACTCCGTTTGATATTCTTTTTCTGTGAAACACTCAAATAGGCAAAAAAACAACAATTTGGACTGGGCCTCCGGTTAATAGGTTAATCCCAAAAATAATATAAAAGTGTATAAATAAGCCCATTAAACATCCAAAACAGAATATATAATAGCATGGAACAATCAAAAATTATAGATACGTTGGAGACGTATCAAGCATCCCCAAGCTTAATTCCTGCTCGTCCTCGAGTAGGTAAATGATAAAAACAGAATTTTTGATGTGGAATTCTTCCTAACATATTTCTCAATGTAATTTTCTTTATTGTGGCATGAATGTTCAGATCTGAAAGATTCAAGATAAAAGTTTAATATTAACATAAAAATAATAATACTTCAAGCATACTAACTAAGCAATCATGTCTTCTCAAAATAACATGGCCAAAGAAAGTTCATCCCTACAAAATCATATAGTTTGGTCATGCTCCATTTTCTTCACACAAGAATGCTCTCATCATGCACAACCCCGATGACATGCCAAGCAATTGTTTCATACTTTAGTAATCTCAAACTTTTTTCAACTTTCACGTAATACATAAGCGTGAGCCATGGATATAGCACTATGGGTGGAATAGAATATAATGAAGGGGGTTATGTGGAGAAGACAAAAAGGAGAAAGTCTCACATTGACGCGGCTAATCAATGGGCTAGGGAGATGCCCATCAATTGATGTCAATGCAAGGAGTAGGGATTGCCATGCAACGGATGCACTAGAGCTATAAATGTATGAAATCTCAACAAAAGAAACTAAGTGTGTGTGCATCCAACTTGCTTGCTCACGAAGACCTAGGGCACTAGAGGAGGCCCATTGTTGGAATATACAAGCCAAGTTCTATAATGAAAAATTCCCACTATTATATGAAAATGACAAAACAAGAGACTCTCTATCATAAAGATCATGGTGCTACTTTGAAGCACAAGTGTGGAAAAGGATAGTAGCATTGCCCCTTTTTTGGGCCTTCTCTTTTTTGGCCTTTTTTGGGACAATGCTCTATTAATGATGATCATCACACTTCTATTTATTTACAACTCAATGATTACAACTCGATACTACAACAAGATATGACTCTATATGAATGCCTCCGGCGGTGTACCGAGATGTGCAATGACTCATGAGTGACATGTATGAAAGAATTATGAATGGTGGCTTTGCCACAAATACGATGTCAACTACATGATCGTGCAAGGCAATATGACAATGATGATGCGTGTCATAATAAACGGAACAGTGGAAAGTTGTATGGCAATATATCTCGGAATGGCTATGGAAATGCCATAATAGGTAGGTATGGTGGCTGTTTTGAGGAAGATATAAGGAGGTTTATGTGTGATAGAGCGTATAGTATCACGGGGTTTGGATGCACCGGCGAAGTTTGCATCAATTCTCAAGGTGAGAAAGGGCAATGCACGGTACTGAAGAGGCTAGCAATGATGGAAGGGTGAGAGTGCGTATAATCCATGGACTCAACATTAGTCATAAAGAACTCAAGTATTATGCGCATGCTCCTAGGGGGATAGATTGGTAGGAAAAGACCATCGCTCGTCCCTGACCGCCACTCATAAGGAAGACAATCAAATAACACCTCATGTTTCAAATTTGTTACACAACATTTACCATACGTGCATGCTACGGGACTTGCAGACTTCAACACAAGTATTCCTCAAATTCACAACTACTCAACCAACACAACTTTGATATCACTATCTCCATATCTCAAAACAATCATCAAGTATCAAACTTCTCTTAGTATTCAATGCACTTATATGAAAGTTTTTATTATGCCTAAAAGCAAATTTCCATGTTGTTCTAAAGGACTCTCAAAATAATATAAGTGAAGCATGAGATATCAATTATTTCTATGAAATAAAACCAACACCGTTCTCTAAAAGATATAAGTGAAGCACTAGAGCAAAAACTATATAGCTCAAAAGATATAAGTGAAGCACATAGAGTATTCTAATAAATTCCAATTCATGCGTGTCTCTCTCAAAAGGTGTGTACAGCAAGGATGATTTTGGTAAACTAAAAATCAAAGACTCAAATCATACAAGACGCTCCAAGCAAAACACATATCATGTGGCGAATAAAAATATAGCTCCAAGTAAAGTTACCGATGAACGAAGACAAAAGAGGGGATGCATTCCGGGGCATCCCCAAGCTTAGGCTTTTTGGTGTCCTTGAATTTGCCTTGGGGTGCCTTGGGAATCCCCAATCTTAGGCTCTTGCCATTCCTTGTTCCATAATCCATCAAATCTTTACCCAAAACTTGAAAACTTCACAACACAAAACTTAACAGAAAATCTCGTGAGCTCCGTTAGAGAAAAAAACAAAACACTACTTCAAGGTACTGTAATGAACTCATTCTTTATTTGTATTGGTGTTAAACCTACTTTATTCCAACTTTTCTATGGTTTATAAACTCTATTACTATCCATAGATTCATCAAAATAAGCAAACAACACACGGAAAACAGAATATGTCAAAAACAGAACAGTCTATAGTAATCTGTAACTAACGCAAACTTATGGAACCCCAAAAATTCTAAAATAAATTGCTGGACGTGAGGAACTTATATATTAATCATCTGCAAAAATAATTAACTAAATATCACTTTACAATAAAAATTGGCAGCAATTCTCGTGAGCGCTAAAGTTTCTGTTTTTTACAGCAAGATTAAAAAGACTTTCCCCAAGTCTTCCCAACGGTTCTACTTGGCACAAACACTAATTAAACACAAAAAACACAACCAAAACAGAGTCTAGATAAATTATTTATTAATAAACAGGAAAAAAAGTAAGGAACAAAAATACAATTGGGCTGCCTCCCAACAAGCGCTATCGTTTAACGCCCCTAGCTAGGCATAAAAGCGAAGATAGATCTAGGTATTGCCATCTTTGGTAGGCAATCCATAAGTGGCTCTCATAATAGATTCATATGGTAATTTAATTTTCTTTCTAGGAAAGTGTTCCATGCCTTTCCTTAACGGAAATTGGAATATAATATTCCCTTCCTTCATATCAATAATTGCACCAATCATTCTAAGGAAAGGTCTATCAAGAATAATAGGACATGAAAGATTGCAATCTATATCAAGAACAATGAAATCTACGGGCACATAATTCCTATTTGCAACAATAAGAACATCATCAATCTTTCCCATATGTTTCTTAATAGTGGAATCCGCAAGGTGCAAGTTTAAAGAACAATCATCAAATTCACGGAAACCTAGCAAATCACACAAAGTTTTTGGGATCGTGGAAACACTAGCACCCAAATCACACAAAGCATAGCATTCATGATCTTTAATTTTAATTTTAATTGTAAGTTTCCACTCATCATAAAGTTTTCTAGGGATATAAACTTCCAACTCAAGTTTTTCTTCATAAGATTGCATCAAAGCATCAACTATATGTTTAGTAAAAGCTTTATTTTGACTATAAGCATGAGGAGAATTTAGCACGGATTGCAACAAGGAAATACAATCTATCAAAGAGCAATTATCATAATTAAATTCCTTGAAATCCAAGATAGTGGGTTCGGTGCTATCTAAAGTTTTAACCTCTCCAATCCCACTTTTATCAATTTTTAAATCAAGATCTAAAAACTCTGAATTTTTGGGACGCCTTCTAACTAAAGTTGACTCATATCCAGTCTCATCATTATCAAGATTCATATTGCAAAACAAATATTTAATAGGGGACACATCAATCACTTTTATATCTTCATTTTATCATCATGAAAACTAGAAGAACACGCTTTTATGAAGCAATCTTTTTTAGCACGCATCCTAGCGGTTCTTTCTTTGCACTCATCAATGGAAATTCTCGTGGCTTTGAGAGACTCATTGATATCATGCTTAGGTGGAATAGATATAAGTTTCAAAGAATCAACATCAAGAGAAATTCTATCCACGTTCCTAGCCAATTCATCAATCTTAAGCATTTTTTCTTCAATCAAAACATTGAAACTCTTTTGCGAACCAATAATTTCTTTAATACTAGATTCAAAATCAGAGGGCATCTTATTATAATTTACATAAGAATTTTTGTAGGAATTACCATAATTATTAGAGGAATTACTAGGAAACGGCCTAGGATTAAAATTACCTCTATACGCGTTATTACCAAAATTGTTCCTACTAACAAAATTCACATCCATAGTTTCATTATTATTCTCAATCAAAGTAGACAAAGGCAAATCAGTAGGATCAGTAGGAGCACTCTTATTAGCAAACAATTTCATAAGTTCATCCATCTTTCCACTCAAAACATTAATCTCTTCAATTGCACGCACCTTTTTACTAGTAGATCTTTCAGTGTGCCATTGAGAATAATTAACCATAATATTATCTAGGAGTTTGATAGCTTCTCCTAAAGTGATTTCCATAAAAGTGCCTCCCGCAGCTGAATCTAAAAGATTTCTAGAAGCAAAATTCAATCCGGCATAAATTTTTTGTATAATCATCCATAAATTCAAACCATGTGTAGGGCAATTACGTATCATTAATTTCATCCTCTCCCAAGATTGTGCAACATGCTCATGATCAAGTGGCTTAAAATTCATAATATCGTTTCTAAGAGAGACGATCTTAGTGGCAGGAAAATACTTAGAGATAAAAGCATCTTTGCACTTATTCCATGAATCAATACTATTTTAGGCAAAGACGAAAACCAAGCTTTAGCATGATCTCTAAGCGAAAACGTAAATAGCTTAAGTTTAACAATATCATTATCAACATCTTTCTTCTTTTGCATATCACACAAATCAACAAAGTTGTTTAGATGGGTAGCGACATCTTCACTAGGAAGGACAGAAAACGGATCTTTCATGACAAGATTCAGCAAAGCAGTATTAATTTCACAAGATTCAACATCGGTAAGAGGAGCAATAGGAGTTCTAATAAAATCATTATTGTTGGTATGGGCAAAGTCACACAATTTAGTATTATCTTGAGCCATCGTGACACGCAAGCAATCCAACACACAAGCAAACAAGAAACAAGCAAAAGAGGCAAACTGGAAAAGAGAAGGGGAACGGAAAAAGAGGGCGAATAAAACGGCAAGGGTGAAGTGGGGAGAGGAAAACGAGAGGCAAATGGCAAATAATGTAACGCAAAGGGTAAGAGTTGTGATGGGTACTTGGTATGTCTTGACTTGGCGTAGATCTCGCCGGCAACGGCGCCAGAAATCCTTCTTGCTACCTCTTGAGCACTGCGTTGGTTTTCCCTTGAAGAGGAAAGGGTGATGCAGCAAAGTAGCAAAAGTTTTCCCTCAGTTTTTGAGAACCAAGGTATCAATCCAGTAGGAGACCACGCGCGAGTCACCTCGTACCTACACAAACAAATAAGAACCTCGCAACCAACGCGATAAAGGGGTTGTCAATCCCTTCACAACCACTTGCAAGAGTGAGATCTGATAGAGATAATAATAATAAGTTAAATATTTTTGGTATTTTTATGATATAGATTGAAAGTAAAGATTGCAAAATTAAATAGATTAGAAACTTGTATGATGGAAAATAGACTCGGGGGCCATATGTTTCACTAGTGGCTTCTCTCAAGATAGCATAAGTATTACAGTTGGTGAACAAATTACTGTCGAGCAATTGATAGAAAAGCGAATAATTATGAGAATATCTAGGTATGATCATGTATATAGGCATCACGTCCGTGACAAGTAGACCGACCCCTGCCTGCATCTACTACTATTACTCCACACATCGACCGCTGTCCAGCATGCATCTAGAGTATTAAGTTCATAAGAATAGAGTAACGCCTTAAGCAAGATGACATGATGTAGAGGGATAAACTCATGCAATATGATATAAAACCCATCTTTTTATCCTCGATGGCAACAATACAATACGTGTCGTTTCCTTTTCTGTCACTGGGATCGAGCACCGCAAGATTGAACCCAAAGCTAAGAACTTCTCCCATTGCAAGAAAGATCAATCTAGTAGGCCAAACCAAACTGATAATTCGAAGAGACTTGCAAAGATAAACCAATCATACATAAAAGAATTCAGAGAAGATTCAAATATTGTTCATAGATAAACTTGATCATAAACCCACAATTCATCGGATCTCGACAAACACACCACAAAAGAAGATTAAATCGAATAGATCTCCAAGAGAATCGAGGAGAACTTTGTATTGAGATCCAAAGAGAGAGAAGAAGCCATCTAACTACTAGCTATGGCCCGAAGGTCTGAGGTAAAATACTGATACGTCTCCAACGTATCTACTTTTCCAAACACTTTTGCCCTTGTTTTGGACTCGAACTTGCATGATTTGAATGGAACTAACCCAGACTGACGCTGTTTTCAGCAAAATTACCATGGTGTTATTTATGTGCAGGAACAAATGTTCTCGGAATGACCCGAAACTTCACGGAGCAACTTTTCAGAAAATATGAAAAATACCTGCAAAAGATGAAGGCTAGGGGCCCACCACCTCTCCACGAGGGTGGGGCGTGCCTGCCCCCCTAGGGCGCGCCCCCTACCTCGTGGGCCCCCTGTTGCCTCTCCGACTCCAACTCCAACTCCATATATTGTGTTTCGGGGAGAAAAAAATCAGAGAGAAGAAATCATTGCGTTTTACGATACGGAGCCGCCGCCAAGCCCTAAAACCTCTCGGGAGGGCTGGTCTGGAGTTCGTTCGGGGCTCCGGAGAGGGAAATCCATCGCCATCGTCATCATCAACCATCCTCCATCACCAATTTCATGATGGTCACTGCCGTCTGTGAGTCATTCCATCGTAGGCTTGCTGGACGGTGATGGGTTGGATGGGATCTATCATGTAATCGAGTTAGTTTTGTTAGGGTTTGATCCCTAGTGTCCACTATGTTCTGAGATTGATGTTACTATGACTTTGCTATGCTTAATGCTTGTCACTAGGGCCCGAGTGCCAGGATTTCAGATCTGAACCTATTATGTTTTCATCAATATATGAGTGTTCTTGATCCTATCTTGCAAGTCTATAGTCACATATTATGTGTTATGATCTGTTAACCCCAAAGTGACAATAATCGGGATACTTACCGGTGATGACCGTAGCTTGAGGAGTTCATGTATTCACTATGTGTTAATGCTTTGTTCCGGTTCTCTACTAAAAGGAGGCCTTAATATCCCTTAGTTTCCGTAAGGACCCCGCTGCCACGGGAGGGTAGGACAAAAGATGTCATGCAAGTTCTTTTCCATAAGCACGTATGACTATATGCGGAATACATGACTACATTACATTGATGAACTGGAGCTAGTTCTGTGTCACCCTAGGTTATGACTGTTACCTGATGAACTGCATCCAGCATAATTCTCCATCACCGATCCATTGCCTACGAGCTTTCCATATATTGTTCTTCGCTTATTTACTTTCCATTGCTATTGCTATCATCACTACAAAATACCAAAAACATTACTTTTACTACTGTTACCTTTTGCTACCGTTACCACTACTATCATATTACTTTGCTACTAAATACTTTGCTACAGATATTAAGTTTCCAGGTGTGGTTGAATTGACAACTCAGCTGCTAATACTTGAGAGTATTCTTTGGCTCCCCTTGTGTCGAATCAATAAATTTGGGTTGAATACTCTACCCTTGAAAACTGTTGCGATCCCCTATACTTGTGGGTTATCAAGACTATTTTCTGGCGCCGTTGCCGGGGAGCATAGCTCTATTCTTTGAGTCACTTGGGATTTATATCTGCTTATCATTATGAAGAACTTGAAAGATCCAAGAACCAAGATTTATCCCTCAACTACGAGGGGAGGTAAGGAACTGCCATCTAGCTCTGCACTTGATTCACCTTCTGTTTTGAGTAAGCTTGTGACACCTACACCTGCTTCTGCTATTCGTTCTGATATGTCGCATGTTATTGATGATGCCACTTCTGCTATGCATGATACTTATGATGAAACTACCTCTATGCCTGATACTACTATGCCACTTGGTAAATTTCTTGATGAACAACTTGCTAGAGCTAGAGAAATTGAAAATATTGAATCTAATGATACTGATGAAAGTGATGATGAAGAATCACTTCTTATTCCTAAGGGTTAAGTTTTTGATCAAGAAGCTTCTTTAGCTATTTTAGCTTGCAAAAATAGAAATGAACTCAAAAGGTTATTAGCTAAATGGAGTAAGCAATCTCTAAATGCTAGAATGAAACCTGACCCTGCTTTTGCTACTTCACCTATCTTTGTTACTGATAAGGATTATGAATTCTCTATTGATCCTGATATAATTACTTTGGTTGAATCTGATCCTTTTCATGGATATGAATCTGAAACTGTTGTGGCACATCTTACTAAATTGAATGGTATAGCCACACTGTTCATTAAAGATGAGAGAACTCGTTACTTTTACATTCTTAAAATATTTCCGTTCTCATTAAAGGGTGATGCTAAGATATGGTTTAATTCTCTTGATCCTGGTTGTGTGCGTAGTCCCCAGGATATGATTTATTACTACTCTGCTAAATATTTCCCTGCTCATAAGAAACAAGCTGCTTTAAGGGATATATATAATTTTGTGCAAATTGAAGAAGAGAGTCTCCCACAAGCTTGGGGGAGGATTCTCCAATTACTTAATGCTTTGCCTGATCATCCTCTTAAGAAAAATGAAATACTTGATATCTTTTATAATGGACTAACCGATGCTTCCAGAGATTACTTGGATAGTTGTGCTGGTTCTGTTTTCAGGGAAAGAACACCGGATGAAGCTGAAATCCTATTGAATAATATGTTGAAAAATGAAAATAATTGGACACCTCCGGAGCCAATTCCCGAGCCTATTCCTAAACCAACTCTGAAGAAAAGGGGTATTCTATTTCTCAGTCCTCAAGATATGCAAGAGGCAAAGAAACCTATGAAAGAAAAAGGTATTAAAGCTGAAGATGTTAAGAATTTACCTCCTATTGAAGAAATACATGGGCTTAATTTACCGCCTGTTGAAGAAACACATGATCTTAATCCTTTACCTATTGAAGAAACTCATGATCTTGATAACCCGACACAGGTAGTAAAGGTAAATTCTCTCTACATATATGATAAAGCTGAAATCCCATTTACTAAATTTGCTAGCCCATGCTTAGATGAGTTTGATAAATTTATGGCTAAGCAAGAAGACTTTAATGCTTATTTTGGTAGACAATTGAAATACAATTCAAATATGCTTGAACACTTGGGTGATTATATGGCTAATGTCAAAGGTGAACTTAAACTTATTAGTAAACATGCTTCTATGGTTACCACTCAAGTAGAACAAGTACTTAAAGCTCAAAATGATTTGCTCAATGAATTGAATAGTAAAGATAATGATAATGCTGTTAGAGTGGCTACTAGAATAGGTCGAATGACTTAGGAACCTTTGTATCCTGAAGGCCACCCTAAGAGAATTGAGCAAGATTCTCAGAGAAATAATATAGATGTACCTAGTTCTTCTAAAAAGAAGAAAAAAAATGATAGGATTTTTCATGCTTCTAGTGATCCTATTGTTGAAACACCTGAGAATCCAAATGATATTTCTATTTCTGATGCTGAAACTCAATCTGGTAATGAACCTGAAACTAGTAATAATGTTAATGATAATGTTCATGATGATGCTCAACCTAGTAATGATAATGATATAGAAATTGAACCTGCTGTTGATCTTGATAACCCACAATCAAAGAATCAACGTTATGATAAGAAAGACTTTGTTGCTAGGAAACATGGTAAAGAAAGAGAGCCTTGGGTTCAGAAACCCATGCCTTTTCCTCCCAAACCATCCAAGAAAAAGGATGATGAGGATTTTGAGCGCTTTGCTGAAATGATTAGACCTATCTTTTTGCGTATGCGATTAACTGATATACTCAAAACCAATCCTTATGCTAAGTACATAAAGATATTATTACAAATAAAAGAAAGATACCATAAGCTGAAATTTCCACCATGCTTGCTAATTATACTTTTAAGGGTGGAATACCAAAGAAACTTGAAGATCCAGGAGTACCCACTATACCATGCTCTATTAAAAGAAACTATGTTAAAACTGCTTTATGTGATCTTGGAGCCGGTGTTAGTGTTATGCCTCTCTCTTTATATCGTAGACTTGATTTGAATAAGTTGACTCCTACTGAAATATCTTTGCAAATGGCAGATAAATCAACTGCTATACCTATCGGTATTTGTGAGGATGTGCCTGTTGTGGTTGCAAACGTTACTATTTTAACGGACTTTGTTATTCTTGATATTCCCGAGGACGATAGTATGTCTATTATTCTTGGAAGACCCTTTTTGAATACTGCAGGGGCTGTTATTGATTGCACTAAAGGCAATGTCACTATTCATGCTAATGGTAATGAGCATACGGTACACTTTCCGAGGAAACAACCTCAAGTTTATAGTATCAACTCTATTGGAAAAATTCCATCAATTATATTTGGAGGTTTTGAATTTCCTCTTTCTACTGTCAAGAAGAAATATGATATTCTTATTATTGGGGATGTGCATATCCCCGTTGAGGTAACATAGTGTTATTCGAAATTTCTCCGGTTCCATGTTATTCGGAATGAGTTCGTTAACAAGACTTGATCAACCTTGTTAGTGGATTCCTTTTGATGATCATGAGATGGATGAAACTAGAAGGCACAACCTGCTGTACCCTCCTTTTACTTTATGTTATTTATATTAAATAAAATAAAAATGAATATTTTTCTGTCTGTTATCTGATTATCCGTGCAATATAAAAATACCTCGAAAATAAAATTTCTCCAAATGCCCTGAAATTTAAATATGATTTTTTCTAGAATATTTGAGAATATTTGGCACTGAGAACACAGCAGGGGGGCCAACCACCTGCCCACGAGGGTGGAGGGTGCGCCCTACCCCCTGGGCGCGCCCCTGCCTCATGGGCCCATGGTGGCCCTCCTCCACTTATCCTTTCACCCATACACTTATTCTTCCTCCCACAAACACGAATAGCCACCTCAAACCCGAGTCCAAGCTCATTTTGCTGCCATTTTCGATCTCCTTGTTCAAAGCACCTCTCACAAAACTGCTTGGGGAGATTGTTCCTTGGTATGTGACTCCTCCATTGGTTCAATTAGTTTTTGTTCTAGTGTTTTATTCATTGCAAATTTTTGCTGCTTAGGTGACCCTGTTCTTGAGCTTGCATGTCAAATTTATATGGTCAAAAGTAGTTTTGATGCATGATATAGGCTCTAGGCACTTGTAGGAGTAGTTGCTATCTATATTATTGAGTTTGGTTTACTTTTATTTTGAAGTTACTAAAAAAATTCAGAATTTTTCAGAGGAAGAAATATGCTTAGGAAAATGTTCCAAGGTGGTTCTTCAAGGAAGCAAGGACCCAGGCTTGCAATGCGTGATGCTGATGACGAGCCACCAAGAGACGCTCCAGTGCGTCCTTGTGAATGGCCTTCTGAGAACTTTATGGATCGAGCAGGAATTAAGGAAGAATTCAATGCATATTTGCGTAACGCTGATCTCGTGAGCTTCGAGGAAGAGAAGTGCAGCCAGTATCACAACCTCACCAGTACCTTTGTGAGGAGGTTTGAATTTTCAACTTCACGTAATTCTCCAACTGTCATGTTTGATCTTTATGATAATTCTTACACTATGGACTTAGAGGATTTTACCACTGCATGCAAACTTCCACAATGGGGTAGTATAAGGGATCCTCGCAATTCTGAATTTAGAGATTTTCTTGCCAGCATAACTGTGGGAGAATCTAGAGATATTACATAGGCTACCATAGGGAGCATTCACTTTCCTGCTATACATTACTTTGCTCTCTTCATAGGTAGATGCATTAATGGTAAAGATGAGGCATATCACATGTGTGTCCCTGACCTCAGTATTCTTAGGAGTGCTGTGTTAGGAGACACATCTTATAATTTGGGAGCCATTGTTGCACGTAGGTTGCATCTTAATAGATTTAATGGAGATTTCTTTGGTGGAATTTATGCAACCTGCATAGCTAATTTTCTTGGTGTAGCCATACGCGAAGATGATATCGAATTACCTCCTGCTTATCTAGATTTTAATGCTATGGTTCACCACCAGTTTGTCGAGAGGAACGAATCACCGTTCCAGTATCGACTAATCTTTGATAGACGTCGTGCTGTCCGTATTACTCTCCCTGCTCCTGCCTTCTTTTATTACCAAGCAAGAGGAAGATATACTATTACCAGAGAGGAGGCAGATGAGTATGAGAGGAGAGAGGAGGCCGCTTGTCGCCACGCTGCAGCTCAGCAGGCAATAGCCGCCGCGTCGCAGTACGACCCCAACTACTATTATGGATATCCGCCAGGCCAGCCGTGGCCATAGACCAACTTAGGCCAAAAGCCTAAGCTTGGGGGAGTACGTATTTCCCACCGACATTACATTTATGCTCACACACTCATTGCTAGATGTCGGTGCTCATACTTTTTCATTGTATCATCCATGCTAGTTTATTTCCCTTTTATGCTTTCTTCTTGTGTGTTTAATAAACCTTAAGAAAAACCAAAAAAAATTAGTTGAAGCTTTTAATCAGTTTAATTTCCATGCTTGTAGTAGTAATTAAAAAGAAAACCCAAAAAGATTTCCTGTTCTTCTTTTGCTTGTTGGGAGCTCTCCTGTGTAAATAGTTTTATTTCTTTTTTTTCCTCGGGGGTCGATAGGAGAAGACCTTAATTAAATTGTTGAAGTGGCTCTTATATGCATTATTGTTTATCTAACAAAAGAGCCCATATTGCCTTGTCTTCTCCTGTTTATTGAATGCCTGCAGATTCCAGCTTAGTCCAATGCACATGCACTATTATTATTATTATTCACATCATTCGATCGTGCAAGTGAAAGGCAATTATGACAATACATGATGGACTGGCTGAGATGGGAAAAGCTGGTATGAACTCGACCTCTTTTGTTTATGTAAATATGATTAGTTCATCGTTCCCGATTCAGACTATTATGAATAAACATGTTTGCAATGACAATTAGAGATCATAGTTTCTAGGGCCATGCTTGATTAGCTATGAGTTATAATTGTTTACCTTGCGTGCCAACATGCTATTGAGATAGTTATGATGTGGTATGATATGGTAGTATCCTCCTCTGAATGATTTAAGTGACTTGACTTGGCACATGTTCACGCATGTGGTTGAAATAAAATCAACGTAGCCTTCACGATGTTTATGTTCATGGTGGATTATATCCTACTCATGCTTGCATTCGGTGTTGACAAATTTTAATGCATGTTCATGACTGTTGTCGCTCTCTAGCTGGTCGCTTCCCAGTCTTTTGCTAGCCTTCACCTGTACTAAGCGGGAATACTGCTTGTGCATCCAATCCCTTAAACCCCAAAGTTATTCCACATGAGTCCACTATACCTACCTATATACGGTATCTACCTGCCGTTCGAAGTAAATTTGTATGTGCCAAACTCTAAACCTTCAAATAAATATCCTATTTTGTATGCTCGAATAGCTCATGTATCAACTAGGGCTGTCTGTATTTTCCATGTTAGGCGGGTTATTCTCAAGAGGAGTGGACTCCGCTCCTCACTCATGAGATAAATGGCTGGTCACTGAGATGCCCAGTCCCATGCTTTATGCAAACTAAATCAAAATAATTGCAAACAAAACTCCCCCTAGGACTCTTGTTAGTTGGAGGCACTCGTTGTTTCGAGCAAGCCATGGATTGATGCTTGTTGGTGGAAGGGGGAGTATAAACTTTACCATTCTGTTTGGGAACCGCCTATAATGTGTGTAGCATGGAAGATATTGCCATCTCTTGGTTGTTATGTTGACAATGAAAGTATACCGCTCAAAATATTATTCACCTCTGTTTCAAAACCGAGCTCTGGCACCTCTACAAATCCCTGCTTCCCTCTGTGAAGGGCCTATCTATTTACTTTTATGCTGAGTCATCATCCTCTAATTAAAAAGCACCAGTTGGAGAGCACCGCTGTCATTTGCATTCATTATTGTTAATTTACATTGAGTATGACTTGACTGGATCTCTTTTACCATGAATTATAATGTCTAGTCAATCCTTGGTCTTTAAAGGTGCTCTGCATTTATGTTTTGCGGTCTTAGAAAGGGCTAGTGAGATATCACCTTGTTATATCATATTATGATTGTTTTGAGAAAGTGTTGTCATCCGAGATTTATTATTATGGCTCACTAGTTGATTATGCTAGTGATATGAGTAAACTTGAGACCTATGCATTATTGCAAAATGTGGTTAGTTATAATCTTTGCTGAAAACTTGAATGCTGGCTTTACATATTTACAACAACAAGAGCAAACAAAGTTTGTAAAAGTTTTTCTTTATCACTTTCAGTTTGTCAACTGAATTGCTTGAGGACAAGCAAAGGTTTAAGCTTGGGGGAGTTCATACGTCTCCAACGTATCTACTTTTCCAAACACTTTTGCCCTTGTTTTGGACTCTAACTTGCATGATTTGAATGGAACTAACCCGGACTGACGTTGTTTTCAGCAGAATTACCATGGTGCTATTTATGTGCAGGAACAAACGTTCTCGGAATGACCTGAAACTTCATGGAGCAACTTTTCAGAAAATATGAAAAATACCTGCAAAAGATGAAGGCCAGGGGGCCCACCACCTCTCCACGAGGGTGGGGGGCGTGCCCCCTACCTCATGGCCCCCCCTGTTGCCTCTCCGGCTCCAAATCCAATTCCATATATTGTGTTTCGGGGAGAAAAAAATCACACAGAAGAAATCATCGCGTTTTATGATACGGAGCCACCGCCAAGCCCTAAAACCTCCCGGGAGGGCTGATCTGGAGTCCGTTCGGGGCTCCGGAGAGGGGAATCCGTCGCCATCGTCATCATCAACCATCCTCCATCACCAATTTCATGATGCTCACCGCCGTGCGTGAGTAATTCCATCGTAGGCTTGCTGGACGGTGATGGGTTGGATGGGATCTATCATGTAACCGAGTTAGTTTTGTTAGGGTTTGATCCCTAGTGTCCACTATGTTCTGAGATTGATGTTGATATGACTTTGCTATACTTAATGCTTGTCACTAGGGCCCGAGTGCCATGATTTCAGATCTGAACCTATTATGTTTTCATCAATATATGAGTGTTCTTGATCTTATCTTGCAAGTCTATAGTCACCTATTATGTGTTATGATCCGTTAACCCCGAAGTGACAATAATCGGGATACTTACCGGTGATGACCGTAGTTTGAGGAGTTCATGTATTCACTATCTGTTAATGCTTTGTTCCGGTTCTCTATTAAAAGGAGGTCTTAATATCCCTTAGTTTCCGTAAGGACCCCGCTGCCACGGGAGGGTAGGACAAAAGATGGCATGCAAGTTCTTTTCCATAAGCACGTATGACTATATTCGGAATACATGCCTACATTACATTGACGAACTGGAGCTAGTTCTGTGTCACCCTAGGTTATGAATGTTACATGATGAACCGCATCCGGCATAATTCTCCATCACCGATCCATTGCCTACGAGCTTTCCATATATTGTTCTTCGCTTATTTACTTTCCCGTTGCTATTGCTATCATCACTACAAAATACCAAAAACATTACTTTTACTACTGTTACCTTTTGCTACCGTTACCACTACTATCATATTACTTTTGTGACGCCCGGATAATTAAGCTACAGTAACCTCTGCTAATGATGCCACGTCACTTCGATTATTGTCGCTAATCCCGCGTTAGTTCGAAACCGATTCAAATTCAAAGTCAAAATCAAGCAAACAATAAAAGTTTTCAAATATCAAAACTAAAATGTTCATCATGTGGCAAATAATCCCTAACTAGTTTTGGTGGTGGAACCAACCTTTTACAAAGTGTTTAAATGCCCTAAACTATTTAAAAATAGTGGCTAAAATAATAATTAAATTGCTTTTGAAAAATAAAAATATATATTAAACTAGTTTATTTTGGGTCCAACTAGGTTTGGCAGTGGCCTATTTTGATGATACTAATTTAGGTGCTAAGTTGGTATTTTAAAGAAATTAAAATAATTAGGAGCTAAAAGAAAACAAAACAAACAAACAAAAAAAGGGCCTCGTGGCCAACTGGACCTCGGCCCAGCCAATGACCCAGCTGGTCCCAGCCGCCCGAATGGGCCGGCCCACCCCGCGCCCTAGCCTACTAATCCCACCCCGACCTAACCCTATCCCACGACCCCCACTCTCCCCCGCACGTCTCTCCCTCTCCCTCCCAGCGCCGCCACACACCCAGCGCCCCAGCGCTCGGCGCCCCCATCCCATCGTCCCGTCGGCCTCATCCCGACCCCGCCGCCTCTCCCCGGCGACCGCGCCGCCCCACTCCTCGACGCCGGCGCCTCGCCTCGTTACCGACCCTGAAGCCGCCGGATCGAGCCGCGCCCCGCCGCCTGGACACCGCCACCCCAAGTCGCCGCCACCCGCCGCCGGCGGCCTCGACACCGCCGCCCGTCGCTCGCTACCTCGTCTCCCCGAGCCCACTGCCCCCCCCTACGCTCCGCTATGAGCCCCTCACCGATTCCCCCTCGTCCCCTTCATCCCCGTCGTCGTAGGTGGTCGCACGCGGCATTGGCCACCATGGCTGCGCTCCGGCAGTCCCCCATCCGCGCGTTGGCCTCGCCTTCCCCGGCTGCGGCCACTAGCCTCCCCGTCGCGATCCCGCCTACGCCTGCACCTGCCCCTGTACGCCCAGCCGCTGCTGCTCGCCGATCCGCACGCTGCCCTGCTCGCCGCTCGCGGCCACCACCGCCACCGCCACTGCCGCGCCGCCTCTGGTCTCGCCCCTCGCTCGCCGGCCTCATCGGCGCGGCCAGTGCCTCCCCTGGCCACACCATGGCCATAGTTGGCCCCTGTGTGTGTGTGTCACAGCCAGGGCGTGGCCTTGTGCCACTGACCACAGGGGCCCACCCCCTGTTTAGAACGAAATTGATAATAAATAAAATTAATCAATTAATTAATTAGCTAATTAGTAAAATTAACTTAATTAACTCTGTTTAATTTACCTAATTAACTTGGTTATTTAATTAAAATTGTTAATTGGTTGTTAGACTATGATAGAACGAGCCCACACGTCAGGGTTGACTTTGGTCAACTCTGTTGACCTGCTGATGTCAGCATGACATCATGCTGGTGTCATTAATCCATTTTTCGAATTAATTAAAGTAATTAATTAAATTCCAAAAATTAATAAAATCTTTAGAAAATCATACCTTTTAATCCGTAACTCGGATGAAAAAGTTTTATACATGAAAGTTGCTCAGAACGACGAGACGAATCCGGATACGCAGCCCGTTTATCCACCACACATCCCTAGCATAGCGAACACGCAACTTTCCCCCTCCGGTTCACCGGCCCGAAAACGCGAAACACCGGGGGTACTTTCCCGGATGTCATCCCCCTTCACCGGTATCACCTACTACCGCGTTAGGGCACCTCTAACGCCGTTACTTGTCATATCATGCATCACTATGCATATGCTTGCATTATATTTATTGTTTCTTCCCCCTCTTCTCTCACTAGACACCGAGACCGACGCCGCTGCTACCCAGTACGACTACGGTGTTGACGACCCCTCTCTCTTGCCAGAGCAACCAGGCAAGCCCCCCCTTGATCACCAGATATCGCCTAATCTCCTCTATACTGCTTGCATTAGAGTAGTGTAGCATGTTACTGCTTTCGTTATTCCTATCCTGATGCATAGCCTGTCCTTGTTACTACTGTTGATACCTTTACCTGCAATCCTACTTGCTTAGTATAGGATGCTAGTTTATCATCAGTGGCCCTACATTCTTGTCCGTCTGCCATGCTATACTATCGGGCCGTGATCACTCGGGAGGTGATCACGGGTATGTACTATATACTTTATACATGATACATGTGGTGATTAAAGACGGGTCGGCTCGTAGGAGCACCCGCGAGTGGATCTTTGAGGCGGAGCGACAGGGCAGGTTCAGACCACCTAGGAGAGAGGTGGGCCTGGCCCTGGTCAGCGTTCGCGGATACTTAACATGCTTAACGAGATCTGGGTATTTGATCTGAGTCTGGCCATTTGGTCTATACGCACTAACCATCTACGCGGGAGTAGTTATGGGTATCCCGGCGTCGTGGTATCAGCCGAAGCCTTCGTGACGACAGCGACTGAGTGGCGCACGCCGGATTGGAACATAAGCCTGCTCTTGTATTAAGGGGGCTAGTTCTGCTTCCGGCCGCGTTCGCAATGTGCAGGTGTGCTAAGGGCGATGGGCCCAGACCCCTGTGCGCTTAGGTTTAGACCGGCGTGCTGACCTCTCTGTTGTGCCTAGGTGGGGCTGCGACGTGTTGATCTTCCGAGGCCGGGCATGACCCAGGAAAGTGTGTCCGGCCAAATGGGATCGAGCGTGTTGGGGTATGTGGTGCACCCCTGCAGGGAAGTTAATCTATTCGAATAGCCGTGATCTTCGGTAACAGGACGACTTGGAGTTGTACCTTGACCTTATGACAACTAGAACCGGATACTTAATAAAACACACCCTTCCAAGTGCCAGATACAACCGGTGATCGCTCTCTCACAGGGCGACGAGGGGAGGATCATCGGTTAGGATTATGCTATGCGATGCTACTTGGAGGACTTCAGTCTACTCTCTTCTACATGCTGCAAGACGGAGGCTGCCAGAAGCGTAGTCTTCGAAAGGACTAGCTATCCTCCCTTATTCCGGCTTTCTGCAGTTCAGTCCACATATAATATCCTTATTCCAGTTGATACCAATGCATACATATGTAGTGTAGCTCCTTGCTTGCGAGTACTTTGGATGAGTACTCACGGTTGCTTTCTCCCTCTTTCCCCCTATCCCTTCTACCTGGTTGTCGCAACCAGATGTTGGAGCCCAGGAGCCAGACGCCACCTTCGACGACGACTCCTACTACATCGGAGGTGCCTACTACTACGTGATGCCCGCTGACGACGACCAGGAGTAGTTAGGAGGATCCCAGGCAGGAGGCCTGCGTCTCTTTCGATCTGTATCCCAGTTTGTGCTAGCCTTCTTAAGGCAGACTTGTTTAACTTATGTCTATACTCAGATTTTGTTGCTTCCGCTGACTCGTCTATGATCGAGCTCTTGTATTCGAGCCCTCGAGGCCCCTGGCTTGTAATATGATGCTTGTATGACTTATTTTATTTGTAGAGTTGTGTTGTGATATCTTCCCGTGAGTCCCTGATCTTGATCGTACACGTTTGCGTGTATGATTAGTGTATGGTCAAATCAGGGGCGTCACAAGTTGGTATCAGAGCCGACTGCCTGTAGGAATCCCCCTTCCACACTCCTTGGCCGAAGTCAAGTCTAGACATTGCAAAACTTTTACTAACATGGTCGTGTGCCTTACGGGCCCACATCGCCATCCGGGTGGTATTAGGATCTTTTATTCCTCGTCTATACTCTGGGATTCTGACTCTCTCCTACTCGGGTTAAATGATTTTGCTAAAATCTAACTCTAGGTTCTCGTTACCACTTCCTGTCGAAGAGCCCCTTCATTATAGATGATCGACTGCTTCAACAGAAGATTCTGACAATACTCTCTGATGTTCTCCCGAAACCTTATGCCGTTGCTTTTGCAAATTCCCTACCACCGAAATATCCCTATGGATAAGTATTTACACCTGTCGTGCTTACTTTTATTCCCAGTCGATCTTGTTATTATAAGATACCCCGAGAATACTTTGTGCCTACTGCCTTGCAGTTCTTTGCCACATGCATACCACTACGGATAGTTACTCGCATTTATCGAGTATCCGCTCATCCCCAGATATTCATGCAGTTCACAAAATTCTTCGAAATACCATTCGGTCTTCCGAAAATCCTGAGCAACCTATTGCTCCTGAAATTCTTGCTTGCTTGCATTATGGTTAATCCCATAAGTATAGTAATCTTATTGGCAACCTTTGTCAATATCATTTTGAGTCCATTGACTCAATATGTTGCGAATTCTCGCAATCCTCACTCAGATCATAGAATTCATCCTTCCAGCTCAGATGTCATTTAAAACGTGAGCTGGTCCTCGGCCAATCAGATTGCCATCGATTGTACCCCTAAGTCTATTCAACTTGTCCGTCCTTGATCAGAGCGTTTGCTCCTGACCCTTGATTTGAAAATCATAATTCCTTTGTTATTTAAACGTTGAATTATTCAGATGATCTGTAAAACGATGCATTTGCATTCTTTCTTCCTCTGATTGGTATCGATACTCACATCAGCTCCATTGTGGATCACCATATCCACTGTTGGATTATTATCCGACAATGTCCTTCATAATTAATCACCTTGTGAGTTCTTTCTCCGATACATAATGCCTTTGGTAATTTGTATCCTCTCCTTTTGCCAACCATGCTTTGCTTTCGAGCTGGTAATATTTACTCTTAAAGCTTGTGGTATATGTTTCCACGATACCCTGACGGGTTGAACCTATGCCTTCTTTAATTTGTGTGACCTCGAAATTTATGCGGGTTATACCCTGCTGACGCTTCGTCAGATAACTTTTCAACACTACAACTTCGAAAAGGGGAGGTAAATGTAAGGTTATGCATTGAAGAAGTGGGAGTCGACCTTGAACTTTGTGTTCATTCCCATGGGCACGATGTAGATCTTATCTTTAAAGCTTCTCTTAAATTAATTACTCCCCTGGTATAAGTTCATATTATATCTGGGATCTGGCCTTTTGCAATCGTGGTTTCGACCATGTTCTCTTTTAGGTACCGTTTCTCGTGCAAGTTTAAACACTTGTCTTGTGCAGAGCAATACCCCAGTCCAACCTCTACTTTGATCTATCGTCCAGTATTACCCCCTGGTATCTCGAGGATACCACGGGATACATAACTTCTTATGAGTTCTTCATCAACTAATATTCTTGCCGATTCCACTTTTCCAACGGGTTCTCAGTTGTTAGAACCCCTCAAGGACACCGACAACTAAATTGAGTCCGCACTACGATTCAACAACTCTTGGTAACCTTCATTACTTATGAGTCTAAACTCGATCACGTCATTCCGAGCCTACTCGGCTATATCATTATCGTGCCAAATTTTAACTGTGCTACCTGGTCCTTCTTTCCGGAGCACAATTTCGACGATGGGCTAAGCTTACGTCGATCTTCCTTGTCTTATTGTTTCACCTCAAACAACAAACTTGATTTCAAGTTTGTGTCGTACCCATGGTTCCATTAACCTTTCGCTTCATCATTCGTTTGACTTGATGTCATCACCGACCGATTACATCTCCATGAAACCTCTCAACAGAAATTGTCATGATCATCATCAACATTTCGAGCTCCTCAAGGATATCAATTGAATTCCTGATGAGAAATACCATCCTTGCCCTCGATGATTTGTGTTATCATCGACCACTCGATTGTCTTCCGTTCAACACAAACTTGTTCATGTTTTGTGTTATACCTTGAGATCCTTGCTATCCAGCATTTGTTCTCCTTTGCCTTGAAGTATTACTGCCTTTTATGTCGAGAATGTTGTGAGGATTGCCCACCTCTTAGAAATTCTCGGTATGATGATACTTCTCACCATCACCATTCTCCCTTGGTCCCCGTGTGTTTTTAACCAGGATACCAATATGCTAACGATGTTGTTTGGATTCTGCACTTCTAGCAACCCTATTGCTTTGAAGTTAATGGTCGGCCGTTCGTTCTTAGACTATTGATTATTGAATCACCATTCTGACATTGGTCGTGCAACCCAACCCATATTTTGGGCGCACCTTTCAACCAATGTTTAATTGTGTATGTTTTCCGTGAGCATACTTCCTTATATCATTTGATCTGACAAATGTTATCTCCTTGTTCACTTAGTTGTGGAAATCCATCTTTTGTTAATCTCGATGAATTGTCGCTGATTCCATCAGCCACCTCCTCATTCTATCCTTGATTTAATAATCAACTCATGATTCGGAACTTGCTTCCACAGTTCAATTCCCGAGAATCTTACAATGTCGTCTCGTCAATTTGTCTTGCACCTTTTCTTCTCAGGCATCTTGAGTCTGAGGTTTCCTAACACCGATCAGATCTGAATCTCGGCCAGATATGATGGTTGGAACATACTTTCAAGAGTTATAACATTGATCCTCATATGACCTGGTAAGGTGATGTCATGCCAGCACACCTGGCCGGAGGACCTACTGTTATAGTTTTCTTATTAGCAGGGTTATCCATTCTTCCATGAGGAAATTGCAAGACTTATTCTGTAAGTTGTTCTTGATGAATCCTTGGTGTATCCAAAGTACGACCTTTGCTTGAAGACTATGTCAATGCTATCTCGAAGCATGTCTATGGTACTCCGATTTTCAACAAGAACATTTAAATCCCAATGCTAAATGTTTCCTGCTCAATTCTCCAAACACCGTTGTATGGGTAATGCCATGAAATCTCTCTCCCCTTACCTAAAGAGTTTTCTACATTATATCATGTCATGGATATCATGCTCTGCTTATCCTTGGAAAGGATATACCCCTGAAATATGTGTTTAAACACATTTTCCTTTCCATTGTTTTCTTTAACCTTTCTTGCGACCAATATGATCTAAGCAGTAACAATTCCCTGCTTATGTAACCAACTCGGTGCACGATTCTGTCAGAAAGACCCTGTTACTTTTGTTGATGACATTCCAGTAACTACCGATGGACGAGAACTTTGCCTACTAGTCCGCCTCGTTCAACGAGTAGGAAAATGGTTCTCTTCATCCCTCGCCCTTGGTACCAACGTTGTTGCCAACTTAACTGACAGGCTACCCTCTGACATGTCTTGCTATCATGACTGAGTAAGATGCCAACGGCCTTCCTACTTTTAACCACATGGTGGGCCCATAACCCACAGTTCCACAGGATCGAAACCTGACTCTCCTGTACACCCCCGGTTTCCAAAGTTATTCCTCGCGCGTGGCCTCGTATGTAATTCACGGGCCACCATCCCAAGTGATCTATTCGGGTATCAGACGCAATTCTTATTCTCGTTGCTCTGAACCCCTCTCACCTTCTGATTAGGCATCGAACGCTTGCCTATCCGTTTGAAACTTCTCATAGTACCTTCTTGCTTTGCTCTCGACATCTTCTTAAGTTTCAATTCGAGAGATACTTATGCTTCTCCCCCTGAGTTAATCGTCTGATGCTCGATCTTGTTAGAATCCGTCCTATAGGGTTTTCCCTTCTCACCCTTTTGTAAGTACGGTGGAGATCCTGAAGGAAGGACGGCAAGTTCATCGTGATGACCTGAAGCAAAGGAATGAAGACGTCAGCGCTATGGATCGACCACCTCGAGAAGAGCAACCAAGACCGAGAAGATTCGTTAGGATTTCGTAACCAGACCTTTCCCCCTTATTACACCTCTTAAATCTCGGGATGAGATTTCTTGTAGTGGAGGAGAATTGTGACGCCCGGATAATTAAGCTACAGTAACCTCTGCTAATGATGCCACGTCACTTCAATTATTGTCGCTAATCCCGCGTTAGTTCGAAACCGATTCAAATTCAAAGTCAAAATCAAGCAAACAATAAAAGTTTTCAAATATCAAAACTAAAATGTTCATCATGTGGCAAATAATCCCTAACTAGTTTTGGTGGTGGAACCAACCTTTTACAAAGTGTTTAAATGCCCTAAACTATTTAAAAACAGTGGCTAAAATAATAATTTAATTGCTTTTGAAAAATAAAAAATATATTAAACTAGTTTATTTTGGGTCCAACTAGGTTTGGCAGTGGCCTATTTTGATGATACTAATTTAGGTGCTAACTTGGTATTTTAAAGAAATTAAAATAATTAGGAGCTAAAAGAAAACAAAACAAACAAACAAAAAAAAGGGCCTCGTGGCCAACTGGACCTCGGCCCAGCCAGTGACCCAGCTGGTCCCAGCCGCCCGAATGGGCCGGCCCACCCCGCGCCCTAGCCTACTAATCCCACCCCGACCTAACCCTATCCCATGACCCCCACTCTCCCCCGCACATCTCTCCCTCTCCCTCCTAGCGCCGCCACACACCCAGCGCCCCAGCGCTCGGCGCCCCCATCCCATCGCCCCGTCGGCCTCATCCCGACCCCGCCGCCTCTCCCCGGCGACCGCGCCGCCCCACTCGACGCCGGCGCCTCGCCTCGTTACCGACCCTGAAGCCGCCGGATCGAGCCGCGCCCCGCCGCCTGGACACCGCCGCCCCAAGTCGCCGCCACCCGCCGCCGGCGGCCTCGACACCGCCGCCCGTCGCTCGCTACCTCGTCTCCCCGAGCCCACTGCCGCCCCCTACACTCCGCTGTGAGCCCCTCACCGATTCCCCCTCGTCCCCTTCGTCCCCGTCGTCGTAGGTGGTCGCACGCGGCGTTGGCCACCATGGCTGCGCTCCGGCAGTCCCCCATCCACGCGTTGGCCTCGCCTTCCCCGGCTGTGGCCACTAGCCTCCCCGTCGCGATCCCGCCTACGCCTACACCTGCCCCTGTACGCCCAGCCGCTGCTGCTCGCCGATCCGCACGCTGCCCTGCTCGCCGCTCGCGGCCACCACCGCCACTGCCACTGCCGCGCCGCCTCTGGTCTCGCCCCTCGCTCGCCGGCCTCATCGGCGCGGCCAGTGCCTCCCCTGGCCACACCATGGCCATAGTTGGCCCCTGTGTGTGTGTGTGTGTCACAGCCAGGGCGTGGCCTTGTGCCACTGACCACAGGGGCCCACCCCCTGTTTAGAACGAAATTGATAATAAATAAAATTAATCAATTAATTAATTAGCTAATTAGTAAAATTAACTTAATTAACTCTGTTTAATTTACCTAATTAACTTGGTTATTTAATTAAAACTGTTAATTGGTTGTTAGACTATGACAGAACGAGCCCACACGTCAGGGTTGACTTTGGTCAACTCTGTTGACCTGCTGATGTCAGCATGACATCATGCTGGTGTCATTAATCCGTTTTTCGAATTAATTGAAGTAATTAATTAAATTCCAAAAATTAATAAAATCTTTAGAAAATCATATCTTTTAATCCGTAACTCGGATGAAAAAGTTTTATACATGAAAGTTGCTCAGAACGACGAGACGAATCCGGGTACGCAGCCCGTTTATCCACCACACATCCCTAGCATAGCGAACACGCAACTTTCCCCCTCCGGTTCACCGGCCCGAAAACGCGAAACACCGGGGGTACTTTCCCGGATGTCATCCCCCTTCACCGGTATCACCTACTACCGCGTTAGGGCACCTCTAACGCCGTTACTTGTCATATCATGCATCACTATGCATATGCTTGCATTATATTTATTGTTTCTTCCCCCTCTTCTCTCGCTAGACACCGAGACCGACGCCGCTGCTACCCAGTACGACTACGGTGTTGACGACCCCTCTCTCTTGCTAGAGCAACCAGGCAAGCCCCCCCTTGATCACCAGATATCGCCTACTCTCCTCTATACTGCTTGCATTAGAGTAGTGTAGCATGTTACTGCTTTCGTTATTCCTATCCTGATGCATAGCCTGTCCTTGTTACTACTGTTGATACCTTTACCTGCAATCCTACTTGCTTAGTATAGGATGCTAGTTTATCATCAGTGGCCCTACATTCTTGTCCGTCTGCCATGCTATACTATCGGGCCGTGATCACTCGGGAGGTGATCACGGGTATGTACTATATACTTTATACATGATACATGTGGTGATTAAAGACGGGTCGGCTCGTAGGAGCACCCGCGAGTGGATCTTTGAGGCGGAGCGACAGGGCAGGTTCAGACCACCTAGGAGAGAGGTGGGCCTGGCCCTGGTCAGCGTTCGCGGATACTTAACATGCTTAACGAGATCTGGGTATTTGATCTGAGTCTGGCCATTTGGTCTATACGCACTAACCATCTACGCGGGAGTAGTTATGGGTATCCCGGCGTCGTGGTATCAGCCGAAGCCTTCGTGACGACAGCGACTGAGTGGCGCACGCCGGATTGGAACATAAGCCTGCTCTTGTATTAAGGGGGCTAGTTCTGCTTCCGGCCGCGTTCGCAATGTGCAGGTGTGCTAAGGGCGATGGGCCCAGACCCCTGTGCGCTTAGGTTTAGACCGGCGTGCTGACCTCTCTGTTGTGCCTAGGTGGGGCTGCGACGTGTTGATCTTCCGAGGCCGGGCATGACCCAGGAAAGTGTGTCCGGCCAAATGGGATCGAGCGTGTTGGGGTATGTGGTGCACCCCTGCAGGGAAGTTAATCTATTCGAATAGCCGTGATCTTCGGTAACAGGACGACTTGGAGTTGTACCTTGACCTTATGACAACTAGAACCGGATACTTAATAAAACACACCCTTCCAAGTGCCAGATACAACCGGTGATCGCTCTCTCACAGGGCGACGAGGGGAGGATCATCGGTTAGGATTATGCTATGCGATGCTACTTGGAGGACTTCAGTCTACTCTCTTCTACATGCTGCAAGACGGAGGCTGCCAGAAGCGTAGTCTTCGAAAGGACTAGCTATCCTCCCTTATTCCGGCTTTCTGCAGTTCAGTCCACATATAATATCCTTATTCCAGTTGATACCAATGCATACATATGTAGTGTAGCTCCTTGCTTGCGAGTACTTTGGATGAGTACTCACGGTTGCTTTCTCCCTCTTTCCCCCTATCCCTTCTACCTGGTTGTCGCAACCAGATGTTGGAGCCCAGGAGCCAGACGCCACCTTCGACGACGACTCCTACTACATCGGAGGTGCCTACTACTACGTGATGCCCGCTGACGACGACCAGGAGTAGTTAGGAGGATCCCAGGCAGGAGGCCTGCGTCTCTTTCGATCTGTATCCCAGTTTGTGCTAGCCTTCTTAAGGCAGACTTGTTTAACTTATGTCTATACTCAGATTTTGTTGCTTCCGCTGACTCGTCTATGATCGAGCTCTTGTATTTGAGCCCTCGAGGCCCCTGGCTTGTAATATGATGCTTGTATGACTTATTTTATTTGTAGAGTTGTGTTGTGATATCTTCCCGTGAGTCCCTGATCTTGATCGTACACGTTTGCGTGTATGATTAGTGTATGGTCAAATCGGGGGCGTCACAACTTTGCTACTAAATACTTTGCTGCAGATATTAAGTTTCCAGGTGTGGTTGAATTGACAACTCAGCTGCTAATACTTGAGAGTATTCTTTGGCTCCCCTTGCATCGAATCAATAAATTTGGGTTGAATACTCTACCCTCGAAAACTGTTGCGATCCCCTATACTTGTAGGTTATCAACTACTCACACATCATCGGAGGGGCCATGGAGTTGATGTAGAGGCCCTCTGTGATCAATGCCCCCTCCGGCGGAGCTTCGAAAAGGCCCCAAGATGGGATCTCTTGGGTACAGAAGGTTGCGGCGGTGGAAATAGGGTTTCGTGGTGCTCCTGGATGTTTGCGGGGTATATGAATATATATAGGAGGAAGAAGTAGGTCGGTGGAGCAATGAGGGGCCCACGAGGGTGGAGGGCGCGCCCAGGGGGTAGGCGCGCCCCCCCTGCCTCGTGGCCTCCTCGTTGATTGCTTGATGTCCACTCCAAGTCCTGTGGATGACATTTGTTCCAAAATCACGCTCCCGAAGGTTTCATTCCATTTGGAATCCGTTTGATATTCTTTATCTGCGAAACACTGAAATAGGTAAAAAAATAACAATTTGGGCTGGGCCTCCGGTTAATAGGTTAGTCCCAAAAATAATATAAAAGTGTACAAATAAGCCCATTAAACATCCAAAACGGAATATATAATAGCATGGAACAATCAAACATTATAGATACGTTGGAGACGTATCAGCTAGCTAGCCTCGGGAAAGAGACTGGGTCCAAGAACTAGTGAGGACCATGTCAGAACTACTTATGGCACACATCACTTTTGTTTCGCTGCTTATTGGTTTGTGGATGTTAATTTAGTGCAAATCTGCTTTCCTCAGCTTATTCATTGAGATGCCAGAGATGTGTTTCGTTGCTGTGATGCTACTGTGTTGTCTTCCTGTGATTAATGTTAATTCCTTCTATGTCAGTCTGAGCTTGTACCTGCATCTCATTCTTTTTGCCTGGAATTGCTCAAAGGAGCGCCTTCTTACGGTGGCTCACATGCCCCTAAAGCAGACTCGCTTTTTTCATATGAACAGAGACTGGAATATTCTTAATTGGAACATCAGGGGGATTAATGTCACTAATAAGTGGCTGGCACTGAGAAATAATATTTCTGAAGCCAATGCAGATATCATTTGCTTGCAGGAAACAAAGAGATAATCATTTGATAGCAGATATCTTCAGAATTTCTGCCCAAGAAGAATTAACAAATTTGATTTCTTACCCTCCGTACGAGCAACTGAGGGTTTGCTTATGGCTTGGAATGACTCTCTATTTGAAGGAGAAACTCTTTTCCTTAATGAATATTCACTCTCCATTAGATTTATCTCAAAACTGTCAGGAGATTCTTGGATTCTATCCAATATCTATGGCCCTTGCCAAGGGGAAGGCAGAGTTAAATTTCTTGAGTGGTTCAAAGACATCCAAATGCCCGATGATACTAAATGGATCATAATGGGGGATTTTAATTATATCATATATCCTCATAACAGAAATAGAGAGGGATGCAACTTTGCAGACATGTTGAAATTGAATGATGCAATCAATTCTCTGGTACTTGTGGAAATTCCTCTTAAAGGAAGAAACTTTACTTGGAGCAATATGCAGGTGGCACCCTGCTTGAAAAACTCGACTGGGTTTTCACTTCAGAAGCTTGGTCTACTTATTTCCCCAATACTATAGTTGTACCCCTTGTAAAACATGTGTCTGACCACACTCCTTTTCTTATTAAAATTGGCACTCACATTCCAAAGGCAAGATTTTCAGATTTGAGAATTTCTGGTTACAAATTCAAGGTTTTAAAGACATTGTTAGAGCCAGCTGGGAACATGATATGCATATTACATATAGTGCCAAGAAGATTACTGCCAAATTCAAGAGATTAATAGAATGTTTGAAACATTGGGCTAAATCTATTTCACAGCTCTCCAACTCAATTAAGGCCACAAATGAAGTGATCTTTTTCTTTGACAACATTGAAGAATTCATGCCATTGACTGATGCTGAATGGAATGGTAGGGATTTCTTGAAAAAGCATCTATTATATCTATTAGAGATGCATAGGATCTATTGAAAGCAAAGGGCCACAATCAGATGGGTCAATTTGGAGAAGCCAATTCTAAGTATTTTCAGGCCAAAGCTACTCTCAAATATAGAGTTAACCACATTGATAGTTTGCAGGATGACAATGGTAATATTCATAGGGATCACAGCTCCATGGCAAATATTCTTCTCAAGGCTTTCAAAGACAGGCTTTGCACCTTTGTCCCAACTTTTGATATCTCAATCTGGATGGCCCCATCAACAGATTCCCTACTTTATCAAATTTAGAAGAACCTTTTTCTAAGGAAGAAATTGACGCTGTGGTTAGAGAGCTTCCTTCAGACAAAGCATGTGGGCCAGATGTTTTCAACACTCATTTTGTCAAATTCTGTTGGGACATTATTGCACCTGATATTTATGCCCTCATTGAGGATTTCTTTCATGGAAAAATCTGCTTGCAAAGTATCAACTCTTCTTCTATCACTCTGATTCTAAAGGTTGATGCCCGGCAACCCCAAATGACTACAGACCCATCTCCCTCCTTAATTGCTCAATCAAGATTATTACCAAGGTGCTTGCCAACATATTACAGAAGGTTATTTTGAAACTGGTCCATAAAAATCAATATGGCTTTATTAAGAACAGATCCATTCAAGACTACTTGGCATGGGCATATGAGTATATCAGTCAATGCAATTCCTCTAATAGAGAATCATTGTACTGAAGCTAGATTTTCAAAAGGCTTTTGATCTCATTGAGCATAACACCATAAAGGAGATTCTTATTGCTAGGGGGTTTTGGTCCCAAGTGGCTTATGTGGATGGATATGACCTTCACCTCTAGTTTTTCTTTGTGCTTCTCAATGGTGTCCCAGAAAAGCAATCTCAATGCAAGAGAGGGGTTAGACAACTCTGTCTCCTCTTCTTTTTGTCTTAGCAGCTGATCTGCTACGGTCAATTATGAATGAGGCCATGCACAATAACCTCCTTCAGAAACCCCTGGAAGCTCACCCCTGTCCTGACTTTCCAGTTATCCAATATGCTGATGACACAGTCCTCCTGATGCCAGCTTGCACAGTTCAAGTGGAACAACTTGAAAATCTTTTGTTGCACTTCTCCATATGTACAAGGCTAAGAATCAACTATGAGAAATCAGTAATAGTTCCAGCCAACACCAGTCCTGCAAAAATGGAACTCTTGGCCAATTCTATGGGCTACAGCATTGGTGCTTTTCCTTTCACATACGTGGGACTGACTCTCAGCCTAGTTAAGCCTAGACCAGAAGATTTTGTGCCTGTTGTTAAGAGAATTTATAAGAGATTAGCTGGATGCTAAACTCTGCTATCATATGGAGACAAGATCACCTTGATCGAATCAGTTTGCACAAGCCTGCCTACTTTTTTCATGAGCACCCTCATGCTGGCTGGTAGCATTGTGGAACAGATCAACAAATACATGACACATTGTTTTTGGAGGAAATATGGTATGGAAGACAAAGGTAACCGCTCTTATTTCCTGGGACAAAGTTTGTATCCCTAAAGACCAAGGAGGATTGGGAGTAATTCACATTGCAACTCACAACAAATGTCTTCTCATGAAATATCAGCATAAATTTCTACATCACCATGATCTTCCATGGGTGCAATTAATCTAGGAATCCTACTATCCTTAAGGAGTGATTGCTTTTAGACCTCTGAGATCCTTCTGGTGGAAAAGCATTCTCAAATTGCTACCACAATTCAAAAGCTACACCAGAGGAATCATTGGACAAGGCAATACTATATCATTATGTGAAGACAATTGGGGCTTTGGTTCTGTTAAGCAAAAATACCCTGAGCTATTCTCATTCTCCTGCAAGACAAATTTGACAATGAAAGACTATCTGCTAAGTGAGAACACTTTGGAATTTTTTGACACTCCCCTCTCCTCACAAGCATATCCTCTACTCATGACATACAAGTGAATGACAACACTGACAAGTGGATATACCCCTGGGGATCTGATTTCTCTTCCACTAAGATGTAAAAGATGTTGAAGCAAGGAGATCAGGCACCACCTCTCATCAATAATTTGGAAGAATGCCACTATGCTAAGATATAAGATTTTCTTCTGGCTGCTCCTACATGATAGAGTCAATACACGGAATCTTCTCAACAGAAAATCCTTCCACCTACCTTCATACAACTATGAACTATGTACTGCTCAGACCGAAGAAACTGTTCTACATCTGTTCTGGGACTGTAATTAACTTTGCCTTAAGCTGTTGGGAATCCATTTTGGGAACAAGACATAGATGCATTTCTGTCTATGATGAAGTCCTGCTCTTAACTCAGGCACTACCAAGCTCCATTGCTATGGAAATTATAATCATGGGCTGCTGGAACATTTGGATCCAACGAAATGGAAAAATCTTCAAATCCAAACATTTTCACTTCAATCCTGGAAGGGCATGCTGAGGAATGATCTTCTCTTGCTCAAGCACATGATCAAGAATAAATTTGAGGCGCGTCTTACAAGCTGGATTGATCAAGTCCTGAACTTCAATTGTTTTACCATGTTGGGTTTTGCTAGAGCAAGAATTGGATAGATTTTTTTCTCTTCTCCTTTGTTAATGCTTTTCATCGGTACATACCCACACACTTTATTTTTAATATACACATACCGTAGTGTTCTACGGGTTTCGGTTCAAAAAAAAAAAGCGCACGAAGCTCAACAACTATGGAAGGAAGTAGTACCTCCACGCCAAAATATATGCTAGTTTAGCCTACCTAAACGTCATATACTATGGCACCGAGGTAGTATTATGCATGTGTGGATGCTCTCGTATGCTCTTCAAGGCCGCATCCTTCTTCTCACTATGTTTCTTGTTCTTTTTTTTCCCTGTAATTAGTGCACAAACTGATTACATGATGCGGGTTCATAGAGTGGCATGACTGCTCGACGACGCCATATGTCTGCGTGAATTGTTCAGAGATGTTCAGGATATAGTATATAGGCTGGAGGCAGGAGGCTGAGGTTGCTACACAGTCAAGTGATTTAAAAGAATACATAATTAAATTGCATGATATGTTAGATGAAAGAGATGATGTTGTTGTATGCCATGATTATCTTTCTGCTAGGTTTAGTTGCACGGGAAACCACAAAAAAAGGTTTAGTTGCACGGATGATGTTATCGTAGTTGGTGTCCTAGTGTTGCAATGTAATGAATTTGAATCATGTTGTAGTGTAATTCCATTTTCAAATTTGCTCACGGAATACTGGGTATGCTGACAGTTTTCTTTGAGTTGTCCATTTAAAAAAACGAAGGCAAAAGATTTGCCTCATCGATTAATCAAGACAAACATAATTGTCTAGTTAATTAATGGAAAACCGCTTGACGCAGTATAACATGAAATTAGAAAATCAGTGTGACAACAAGTATGCAGTAAGAAAAAAAGAACAAGTATGCAATAAGAGAAAAGGAAAATGTTTGTAGGCTGAATTCAGGTTAGCAAACAGAGCATCTATAAACTCTTAGATTATACTATACTCCATCCGTTGCTAATTAATTGAAGTTCGAGATTTATCCTTGCTCTATCTTGTTTAACTCTGACCAAGCCTATGAAAAAATATTTCAACATCTACAACATAAAATATATATAGTGTGGAAATACATTTGATATTGACACTAATTTGGTGTTACAGATTTCAATATACTTGGTCGAATATAAGCAAGTTTAACTTGAACAACGATATAACTTTGAATATAACATAGAATGGAGGGAGCAGCCAGTTGCTTATTAATTTTTCTCACAAACACCATTATTGCAAATGCCTCTGCAGGAGAAGACAAGTCGACAAGTTGTTTGCCACTAATTTAGCTGTAAATTCTACTTCCTCTGTAAACTAATATAAGAGCGTTTAGATCACTATTTTAGTATTCTAAACGCTCTTATATTAGTTTACGGAGGGAGTAGAAAAAAGTATTGTGCACGTAGGGCGGTGCGGTTCAGAGAGAGAGAGAGAGAGAGCGTGCAATGCATGTCTGCATCCAACCGATGGATCTGGCAACTCAACGTTATCCGATCGCTAGCACGTGTAGTTAATGGAATGATTAACAGAGTGGCCGGCGCATAAACACGAGAACCGGCCGGAGGTTTGTAAACGCTTTGCCACGAGGCGAGATTTGCTGCAATCAGATCCTTCTCCTGTACAGATATTGGCGCTGGAGCCAACGGCTTTGCCAGCTTTGGAAGCTGCTTCCATTATCACCTAGCCATGCTGGCCATCACTTCACTTGATATTAAAAAACCAAGCTTTGCTGGCCAGAACTGCCGAAGTAACATTTACTGATTGGCCTTCGCACTTCGACGGCGACCATTCACTAAAAGAAAAACATAGACCTAGCGAGAAGAGGCAAACATCAAAAATGTCTTTATCAGAAAAGAAATACCTTTGTACTAAAACGTTTAAGTAGCTGATACTTGTGGAATTTTCACGTGGGCCTGAGCGAGCGATTGTCACTATTTAATTGCACAGTTAACATCAACACGGAGAACGTTTCGAAAGAAATAATAGTATTACAGCTAACATCAACACGGAGCACGCATATGCCCCCATTTCAAGCAACCTTGCGAGCAAGGAGAGAAATTGTGACGCGCTCACGCACCAGGTCCCGAATCCGAAACTGGGCAGTAAGATTTTGCAGCTCAACAACCCATCTACTCTTCTTTTCTTTTTTGAATATAGAAGGGGCTTGAAAGCTCAAGACGCTTTATTAATTGTCAAGTAATGGCACGGAGCATCTTATAGCAAGACCCATAAAAATCAAAATTACAAACAGGCCCCTCAATTATGCAAGGTGAAAGCAAATTCCAATCGGGTCCGAAACAGATCCCCTACAGAACTAAGACAGTCGGCACCGAGGACGAGACCACTTGGTACGACAAGCCCTCCATGGCTGGATGTCGCGGACTCCGCATAAAGTTGTACTTGCTCTCTTTCGGTAGCATGGTCATGAGGAATGAAAGGCCGCCATTCCGCCTTAGAATGCAACAGAACGCCGGAGCAGACCGGCAAGCTATTGTGGGCGTAATAGTCTCTCCAAGTCCACTGATGGTGACAACAATGGAGCAATCGAATCTAGGCTTGCACACCACAGCGACAAGCAGAGAACTGGAGGAGCACCCCAGCAGCGTCTCCTGGTGCCACCACCGCGAGCTTTTGTCTGAAAGGTAAAGTTACTAAAATACCATTTATATGTCATAAGGAACACACAACTAAACTATTGATAATTATGCATACTGATGTGTGCAGTCCAACGGTGGTTCTCCTCGATGTTGAAAAAGGTTCAAAAGGATTAAGCTCGGGGTTATGTAGTAGAGAAAAATGTGTGGAGCAAGCCTAGTTTCAATTAGTAAAATTACTAGAGTAACCTGTGACCCGGTCAAGGAAGTCATGTCAAAGCACTTAAGCCCTTTACAATGCAAGGTGCTTACAGAAATGAATCGATTTTTTCTTAAGCATCGGTACTACTCTCTAGAGACAAGCACCGATGCTTAAGGAAAATTTAATTTAATTTATTAAACACCATGCATTGTAGAAGCACCCAGAGCAAACACTGCAGGTAACCGTTGATGTGCTTTGCAAGTAACTTCTAGTATCACCAGCCTTGTTGGCTAGGCCTGCAAAAACAACATGGTGAAAATAATATTATGAAATAATTTTATTACAAGTCCAATGAAACCATTTTCCTATTACGTGCCAATCTAGATTATTTTTAACATATTTAAGTCAAAGTTGGAAAACATGTCAAAGCGCCTCCAAGAATTCATCTGTTTAAGAACCGGGTATATTATTAAATAACTCCAAATGCAGATGGTACATCCCGATATTATTTCGTGTTTGATCTGCTATATTACTCCCTCTATCCCATAAGATGTAAGGTAGAACTTATTAGTTTTCACAAAAGTCAAACTTCACAAAATTTGACAATTTATAGAAAAGTGCATATCAATCGGAAATATATTTCATGAAGATTTTTTTGCGGGGTACACTTCATGAGGATTCTAATAGTATTGATTTGGTGCTCTAGGTATTGATAAGACAAAGTCTACAAGTTTGTCTTGAAAAGAAAAAAATCTAACACACATAATATTTTAGGACGGAGAAGTGAAGTTATTTTCAATAGAAAGATCAGTATGTATTGCGCGGTAAAAAGGAAGGTAGAAGAGCTCAACTGCTCAGAACATCAAGAATGAAGCTAAACTTTGGGTAGCCATGGGGGCAAAAAAAAAAATTAGGCGCAATTACACCGGGAGAGTAATAACCTTATGTACTTGGGGACTATGGTCCATGAAACGCACTCTAATTCTCTCTGAATTGATGGATGAGGCAGAAAAAATTGCCTCTGAAACAAAAAAGAAAGATGTAAGGTACATAGTTCTTATTAGTTTTTCGAAAAGTCAAACTTCACAAAATTTGGCAAAATTTATAGAAAATATATATTTCATGATGATTCTAATAGTATTGACTTGATATTCTAGGTCTTGATAAAGTTTTGTATAAACTTGGTCAAAGGTTGCAAAGTTTGTCTTGAAAAAAATAAAATCTTGCACACCCTATATTTTTAGGACGGAAGAGTGAAATAGAAAGATATCATTTTATGTATCTGCCCGCTCTAGCCCTCGCTCCCCCCCCCCCCCCCCCCCCGCCGGAGGCCACTCCGGCCCCGGCGGCCACCAAGCCAGCCGCACCGGTGGTCATTCCGACCCCGGTGACCACTTCCCGCCGGTGATTGCTCCGATCCCGTCGACCACTTCACAGTATGGCCCTCTCCAATCTCAACTTCTCCCTTGGGAAAGCTTTCGAGGAATACATCAAGAAACAGTGCAAGGCAGTAGTCAATGCCCAAGATGCGCCTCGATCTCCAAAGTTCTTCCTCATGGTGGAATTCACGCGTTCGTTAATCAAGCTAAATCCAGAATCCATGGGCCTCATCATTCAAGCTTGTTTCGGCGGCTCTGCCAAGCTTTTTAAGGTATCTCATCTGTGCAATTGGTCATACAAGTTCTGCGTTTCTGCTCCGGAAGTGGGTTTCGAAATTGTTAGAGGTGGCAACCCGTCTTCCGATCTTTTTTCCATGAATTTTCTCCTATGGGGAGAGGGGGATGATGATCTTAAGGATCTATACCGACGTTATCATGATGCGGTCAGCAAAAATTGGACAATAATGTCCAATGACAATTCTCGTCGATCATATGATCAAGCTGTTCAGCAGCCTCAATTTTTTTCTTCGCAATATTCGCAAAATTCCCGTGATCGAGCCTTGCTGCAGTCAAGAGGCCCTCTTAATTCTGTTTTAACTTCGCCCAATAATACAGCTTTGGGTGGGGCGGGATCTGCGCGTTTTAAATCTTTGGGCACTGTGGCCCATAGCGCTTCTGGCCTTTTTTGTGCTCGCTGCCTCATGTCGGGCCACTTGAGGCCCAAATGCCAGAACAAAATCCGTTGCAAGGCCTACAAGAGATGGGGGCATATTGCAGTCAACTGTAGATTCCGGGCCGAGATTGCCGTTCCACATTCCACTTCTGACATGGCAAGTCCCCCCAATTTGGTGAATAATCAGGAATCTGGTAACAATGGTCGGCGGGACCCGCTTATCAGTGGCTCTATCGTTCTGTCTTCCCGTAATGCTGGCCCTATAGAAAATTTATTGCCCTCTGCTTGGGACTCTGCCAATTTCCCACCTCTTTCTCGCTGCCCTCTTCAGTCTCATCAATCAAATCCTCCCCCCTCAGTTTCTTCATTGCTTCATCCCTCCAACCCTGCTCCGGCGAGATCGTCAACCATGTCAAACTTTCCCTTCGATCCTACACCTTTCCTTCTCCCCGGCACTCAAGCTATCGAGGTGGAAGGGAGGCCAGCGCGCGCTCGGGTTATCCATGGAGAAATGCAGCTGTCCAATGAAAATCTCGCCATCGCCACTCTGGTGCCAATGCCCCAAGGTGAAGTTGCCTTTGTCAATGTCCGAGAGGTTCTCAGTGATTTCTTGGTTTCGCAAAGGGTTGTGTTCTCCTCTATTTCCAAATGCCCTTTTGGCCAAGCTTTTGTCAGATGCAACAGTAAAGCAGACAGAGATTCTTTAGTCAATAGGAGCCCGCATCCTTTTGATGATATCCACATAGTTTTCGAGAAGCATGATCAGGGCATGAACTGGAGGAAGTTCAATCTGGCCAGAGACTGTTGGTTGTTGTTAGTTGGCTTCCCAGCAGATCTTCGTTGCATGTCTGAACTTAACAACGCTGTCTCCAGTTTTGGAAAGTTGCTTTCTTGGGATAGAGTGAAAACCACGGATGCAGCTGTTGAAGTGAAAGTTAGAATTGATGCTTTTTCTGATGTTCCAGTCAGTTTGGCAATTACTGGGGATAGGCACTTCGAAGGAGAATCGTGGACCTGCCCTGTCATCATTTTTCAGGAGGAGTTGTTGGGAGGGGGACCCCCTGATGAGGATCCCGTTCCTGTGGATGGCAACCCGCACCCAAGACCACCAAAACAGCACCATCATCCCAATCAGCACAATCTTTTCTTTGGGCCCATTCCGCAACATGAGAACAATGTGCAGCCTGAACATGCTCAGCATGGACAAAATGAAGAGGCATAAAATGCAGATGATCTCGGCTGGGACCATTGGGCAATGCTCCCAATCAATGATAATATGCTGATCCAGGATCATCACGTTGTTGCGCCACAAGCTATAGAGATGGATCACAGTGGCCTCACGCTCTCCCTTGGTATTGACTCAAACAGTGTTGAGACTGCAAATTCAGTTCAGGGCACTGCTAATATTCAGTTGTTTGGAAATTTGATTGCTCCACATGATCCGCCAGAGATGCTACTTGAGATGCAGCCTCCAGAACTTAACTTACCCCTTGAGGAAGGTCTGCAGCAGCCTGAGCCCCCCTTGCTCTGCAACTTGTTGACCTGCCTGCTGTGGTTGTGCAGCAAGAGCTTCCTGATGTTGCAATTTTTGTGCAACAAGATTTGATGCCTGTTGCTGCAACTGTTGATCAACTGCCTCTGGATCAGCCACCCCACGAGCCACAAGTGCAGAACCCAGTTGTTCAGCTGCCTGATAACACCATGCCTGAAGATCAAGTGTTTTTGGCTCCATTGGTTACTCAAGATGACTACATTCTTCAGCAAGAGGCTATTGGTGCTGCTGCTGAGCTTCAGGGAGTAGCTCTGGATATTCATCAGGAAGTTGATACTGTTGCTGCTGTCTGCCATGCTGAAAATAACAAAGCTTCAGACCTGCCTAGTCCATATTCAGGTAGCTCTAACCCTCCACCTGGATTTCCACTTCCCATATATAAAGACACTATTCATGTTGGAGCTTGTCAATTATTGCCTGATGCTGCAAACCTAGTTATGCAAAAGATGTTTCTGTCTCAAGCTCATGAGGATCTGCACAAGGACTGCACTAGTACAGAGGTAGCTGAGCTCTGGAAGGAGCACTTTGCTCCAGTTGGACAGCCCAGAGAGGTAATTCAGGTACCTAATGAGTGGGCAAATTTTATTGCACTTTCTCTACTTTCACCAGACAAATTTGAGTGGGCCAAACAGTTGCTTTCTTCTCAATTATGGAAGTTTATTTCTGAGCAATCTAATAGCTCAAACTCAAAACCTTTTGTGGTGCCTGATAAATGTGACTCCGTCCTGCAGCCCTCTTGTCAGACACAGAATGTCAAGGAGGTGTCTATTCCAAGTGTTGCTGCCACTCCACCTTCCAAGGCTTCATCAGTAGGGATGTCTTCTAGCACTTCTGCCATTCAAGTATACAGAAAGAGGAAGGATAAAGCTCCACTCATTGAAACCCAGGTGATAAGAAGCTGTAGAATTCAACAACTGAATCATGGTTACAGAAAGAAAACTTGCATGGACAGAAACTGTTTACCTTGCAATATTAATCCTCCATCTTTACCCAACAAAGTGGTTAAAAATCTCTCAATTGCATTTTGCAAAGGTTCCTGAGAAAGAATGCTCAGATGATGCTCTCCACCAGCCCAAGAAGAAAAAAAAGGAGGCAAGGGCAAAGAGGAGAAGGAACAGGGCAAGAAGGGTTCACTGAAGGGGGGAGTGTCCAGCCCTGCATGAAGTTCTATTAGGGGTCCTCTCTAGTTTCCTTTTGAGTTATGTGTGTAATGATCAGGTCCTACCAAGTGACTTTATGTAAGCCCATGTTCTGGGGAGATGTTATTTTGGCACTTTTAGCTCTGTTGCAGACTGAGATCTTTAAGTTATGCAAGATTGTTCAGATATATCATATTCAGTTATCAGTGCATTTCTCTCATGAATAAGCAGTGGAAAATTTTGAACTGGAATATCAGAGGCATCAATGATAAAGATAAGTGGTTAGCCATCAAAAATAAAATTGATGAGACCAACTGTGACTTGCTTTGCATCCAAGAAACAAAGAGAGAGTTGTTTGGCAGCAGATATCTTAAGCAGTTTTGCCCAAAACGTCTGAATAAGTTTGATTACCAACCATCTGTTGGTGCTTCAGGAGGGCTGTTAGTAGTCTGGAATGACTCTCTTTTCTCTAGAGAAACTATTTCCAAAAACTCCTTCTCCATTTCCATCCGATTCACTTCTAAACTCTCCTCTGACACCTGGACTCTATCAAACATCTATGGTCCTTGTATTTCTGCTGACAGGGCTATTTTCATGGACTGGTTTTCTAACATTCAGATACCTGATGATTGTAATTGGTTGATGCTTGGGGACTTCAACTATATTCAATATCCTTCTAACAGAAATAGAGGGGGGGGGGGTAATATCAATGATATTCTCTTATTTAATGAAGCAATCAGCAATTTGGGCCTTCTTGAAATTCCTTTGAAGGGTAGAGCTTTTACTTGGAGCAACATGCAGGAAGCCCCTTTGCTAGAAAAGCTTGATTGGGTTTTCTCTTCTGAAGCTTGGACTTCCAATTTTCCAAACACTATGGTATTACCACTCTCAAAGCCTATTTCTGACCATGTCCCATGCATCATCAAGATTCGCACCATGATCCCAAAGTCAAAGATTTTTAGGTTTGAAAATTTCTGGATGCAGATTGATAGTTTCAAGAACACTGTGAAAAATATTTAGCAGCAGGATGTTAATGAAACTGATAGTGCAAAGAGAATCACTGCAAAGTTAAAGAGACTAAGGAAAGGATTGAAGATTTGGGCCAAAGATCTGTCTCAGTTGTCAAAACTTATTCAAGCCTGTAATGATCTCATTCTTCTTTATGATACTATTGAAGATTTTAGATCTTTATCAACTGTTGAATGGAATGGCAGAGAAATTATTAAGAAGCACCTTCTAAACATATTGGAAATGCAAAGAGCTTACTGGAAACAAAGAGCAACAATTAGATGGATTTTACAAGGGGAAGCAAATACTAAATATCTGAAAGTAAAGGCTACAATCAATTACAGGAGAAACTATATTGCTAGTTTACAGGATGAGGCTGGTAATATGCAAGATGATCATCAAGCTAAAGCTGCAATTCTATGGAGAGCTTTCAAACAGAGACTCAATACTTCTGCGCCTACTTTTAACCTTCTCAGCCTGGACTCACTTATTGCAAAGGGGTCTGAACTAGTTGAGCTTGACAAGCCATTTACCAAAGAGGAAATTGATGCAGTAGTTAAAGATCTTCCTTCTGACAAGGCACCAAGGCCAGATGGCTTCAACACTGATTTCATCAAGCATTGCTGGGATATCATTGCTCCAGACTTCTATAAACTAATTGAAGATTTTTATAATGGCAATTTAAACTTGCAAAGCATCAACTCCTCTTTTATTACTCTGTTGCTCAAAAAGGAAGCTCCTGTGCATGCTAATGATTTCAGACCAATATCTTTACTCAACTGCTCCATCAAAATCATCACAAAGCTTCTGGCTAATAGATTGCAGACTGTCATACTAAAATTGGTTCATCAGAATCAATATGGATTTCTTAAGAAGAGATCAATTCAGGATTGTTTGGCCTGGTCATATGAATTCATTCATCAATGTCATCAATCAGGACAAGATTTAATTATTCTGAAATTGGATTTTGAGAAAGCTTTTGATATGATTGAGCATGAAGCTATCAGGAAACTGCTCATTGCTAGGGGTTTTGGACCTAGGTGGATTATGTGGATGGATATGATTTTCTCTTCTGGGCTTTCTTCAGTGCTGCTAAATGGTGTACCTGGAAAACAGTTCCTCTGTAAAAGAGGGGTCAGGCAAGGTGATCCTCTCTCACCTTTATTGTTTGTCATAGCTGCTGATCTGCTCCAAAAAATTCTTAATGAAGCAATGAAGAATGGTCTGATCTCTGCCCCTCTGCATGCTAATGTTGATCAGGATTTTCCTATAATTCAATATGCAGATGATACTGTCCTTGTTATGCATGCTAATGCTGCTCAATTGCATTAGCTCAAAAATTTGCTCATGTACTTCAGCACATTCACTGGCGTGAGGGTTAATTATGGAAAATCAGTAATTGTCCCCATCAACACTACAAATGATAAAATGCTGGTTTTGGCTAATATTATGGGTTGCAAAGTTGGCTCTCTCCCCTTCACATATTTGGGTTTACCTCTCTGTCTCTCCAAATCAAAGATTGAGAATTTTATGCCCATTATGCAAAGAATTGAAAGAAGACTTGCTGGTTGTTCCTCCCTCTTATCATATGGGGACAAGCTAGTTTTGGTTAAGTCTGTGTTTTACAGCTTACCCATTTTCTTCATGTGTACTCTAGCACTGCCCTCTGGTGTCATGGAGCAGATTAAGAAATATCTCAAACACTTCTTCTGGAGGAAATATGGAATGGAAGACAGAGGCACTGCCTTAATTGCTTGGGGCAAAGTTTGCCAGCCCAAAGAAAAAGGAGGTCTTGGAGTTTTGGATATTGCCAGCCACAACAAATGTTTACTTATGAAACATGTCCACAAATTCTTAAATCAACAGGATATTCCTTGGGTCAATTTGATTTGGGAAGCTTATTATCCAGATAGAATGCTTTCCACTACTCCACAAGGATCTTTTTGGTGGAAAAGTATTCTCAAGTTAGTGCCTGAATTTAGACAGGCTGTTGTCCCCAAGCTAGGATCTGGGAACACTGTTAGATTTTGGATTGACAACTGGAATCAGGGTATATTGAAAGACAGATTCCCACAGCTGTTCTCTTTCAGCAGACAAGAGGAAATCTCAGTGCAGAAAATCAAAGGCTTGGAGGAGGTATCTGAACATTTTTTTACCCCACTGTCCATTCAAGCACACCAACAATTTCAAGAACTATCTGCCATCTTGCAAGCCACCCATCTGAATAACTCTCTAGACAAATGGAGCTTCCCATGGAACAAGCAGAATGATGGATTCTCTGCTATCCAAATGTATGGTCATTTGCAAGGAAGAGAGGTAGCTTCTCCACTGTTCAAGAATATTTGGGAAAGTGCTGCTATGTTAAGATACAAGATTTTCCTATGGTTACTATTGCATGACAGTAAATGTCAGGAATCTTCTCTTCAGAAAGAAGTTCCATTTGCCAAGCTACAATTGTGAACTTTGTAACTATTCTTGTGAGGAAACCAGCCTTCACCTGCTCTGGGACTGCCCTTTTGCTCTGCAATGCTGGGATTCAATTGTCCCTTCTAAAGTCAGAGGCATCAATATTTTTGATGAAATTAACTTGTTATTAATCCAGTTACCCAAGCAGTTCGCAATGAGCATCATCACCATCGGTTGCTGGCACATTTGGATGCAGAGAAACTCAGAAAATTTCAAAGCTCAAAACCCATCAGTTCAAGCATGGAGAAATCTTCTCAGAGATGATCTCAAGTTGTTGCTCCTCAGAACCAAAGAGAAATACAGAGATGCTTTCAGAGGATGGATTGCAGATAATCTAACTTAATTTATCATAGACTTTCCTAGAGCTGGTATTGGTTAGATGGTGGGATGTTGTATTTTATTTTCTTTGTTGTACATAACTTTGCTTACTTTTGAATGAAAATTACCGTAGAACGATTGTTCTACGGTTTTTGGTTCAAAAAAAAGAGTGAAATAATATTCAACGCAAAGACCATTCTATTTGCGCGATACAAAAAAAAAATGGCAAAAGAGCTCAACTGCTCATCACAGAAGAAGTTTCAACACTGACAAGGTGACAAACAGAAGCAGAATCGATTGCACGTCGCCACGACGTTTCTTGACCCGTAAAGCACAAGCTCCATGCCCTTGGTCAACCATTCTCCTGTTAGTCCCGTCAAGCAACGTTTTCCTCGTAGTTTCCCTTGAATAGCTAGCAAAAGCTATCGACGAACTAATATTCCGGAGCAAGCACAGGATGTCAAAGATACGCCGGAATAATCCAATCTTCTCAACATCCTTTGCTCCGAAACGTCAGCTGATCAACACGACAGGTAGGTTGTGTTGTGGTTAGCAAACAAGAGATCTAAACTCTAAGATCATAACCAGCTTGGCTATTTATTTTCTTGATTGATAAGCGGAGCTGTCATAGACAAACATCATAATGCAGGTGCCTCTGCAGCACACGACAAGATGTTTGCCGCTCCTAGACCTGTAAATTCTACTCTAATAAAAGAGCATTGTGCACGTAGGGAGGATTAACAACAGAAATAAATTCCAGAGCCGGCCGGGCGTAGTAATCGCTTTTGATGTGGAATCGGCTTTCTGTTTGCCGTATGCTGCTGCCCTACCAGCTTTCAGATAGATAGCCGCTGGAGTCAACGGCTTTGCCTGCTTTGCAAGTGGCTTCCACTGTCACCCAGCATTGCCTGCCGAAACTACATTTAATTGACTTTACTAATTTGACAGCGACTAACTGAAACGTTTAACTGGCTGATATACATGGAGTTTTCACTAGTTTAATTTGATTGAATCGCCAATCACAGCTAACTAACGTCAACACGGGCGTGCATATGCCCTCGCTTCAAGCAACCTCACGTTTTCCACCCGTTTCGTTGCGCGCCGGGTCAGCGTCGCTCACGAAGATGAAGAGGGAAATATTTTATTTGAAGCAGTTTATGAAAAGAAATTGTGACTCACTCAACACCGGCTTCCAATTTCCAGGTCCAATAAGATTTTACTGTTCCTCCCGTGGCATTTCGCTCGCATGCTCGGTTTGAGACGAGATGAGAGGAACGTGTGAATACTCAAAGCTCAGGAAGCTCAACAACTACGGAAGGAAGTTTTTCTTTAAAAGCCAAGGCAAAAGACTTGTCTCATATAGTATTAATTAACAAAAAAGCAGAGAGTTTATTGGTGTTACAACACGACCCATGTTACAATTTATTTCACTTTCCTGGCATGATTGATCACAACTTTTTTGCTCCCACAGTGGCCCATAGGGCCGTCTCCCTTTTGATATTGGACAACAAAACCCATAGCGGAGTAGACTTGCGACGGAAAACCTGCGCGTTGCGTTCGTTCTAAATGGCCCAAGAAGTGAGCCACACAAAAGAGGCCATTGCCTTCCTATTGGGGACGAAGTGATCACAAAGATGGTCCCACCATTTGTTAGCAGATTGTAGCATGTTCCAACCAGCAGTGTTGATGAAGTCAAGTTTTGGTGCGGGCTGCGCGAGCGGTAACAAATCGAGGCAAACTCTGAATACTAGATATGACACAAAAATAACAGGGGTCTTTAGCATGCCCCAAATTCTAATCATGCACCGGCATTTCAAGATTGATTTGGTGATCATGTCTCTTGCTCGCGCTTGCAGAGAGGGCAAAGACCACAATTGGGTCAAACCCTTTTGGCCAGTCCGTCGACAGTCCAGATCCTGTTCTCGGAGGCTAGCGAAGCAAAAAAAAAACTTAACCTTTGGTGGGGCTCATATCATGTGCTCGATGGATGGCCGGAGAATGCCATGGAACTGCGCCTTGTAGGTGGACTCCGCAGAGTATTGGCCATTGTCGGTGTGCTTCCAGACAATCTCATCTTCCATGCCCTGTTGGAGCTAGAAGCCACAAAGGGAAGCCCGAAGGCGTAAGAATTCGCGAAAGTGTGCTATCGAGAATTTGGAGGTCTTTTTGTTCTTGGAAATCCATACATCTTCGCTCAAAGCATCCCTGATCTTTCACTTCTTCCTTGTGGATGCCTCGTAAATGTGCGGGGCAATGTCCTTGGGCTTTTGATTGTCCACCCATGGAGCATCCTAAAAAGGTGTGAGCGCACCGTTGCCAACGGTAATAGTGATGAAGGTGTAGACGAAATCGTAGTTCTTCTTATCACAGGGGTTGCCCTGTCAATGGTGGAGCTAGCTTAGGATGACTTGGGGGCCAATGGAAAAATATGAACTCTTGGAGGGGTAAAAGTTTGTATTTTTTTCAATCTATGCAGCTACAGAAAAAATCCCAAGGCTGGGGGGCAATTTCCCCCCTCCCCCGGCCTCAACATAGCTCCGCCACTATGCCCAGCCCAACCCACATCTTGGATGATCTCGTATGCTCATCACATCCGCATTATTCTTCTCTGCTATGTTCCTTGTTCTTCTTTTTTGTGATTTGTGCACGAATTGAACAAATTGGTACATGTTGCTGGTTCACATTTTGTTTGTCATGACGGCTCGACAATGCTATGTCTGCATGAATTGTTCAGAGATGTTCGGGGCAAAGTATGGTGGCTAGAGGCTGATGTTGCTACACAGTCAAGTGAAGGAGAAGTTGTTGCTTTGAGAGAGAAGGTAGAGAAGAAGAACACAGAGATTGCATGAGATGACAAATGAAAGAGATGATGTTGTTGTTGTATGGCATGATGATCTTTCCGTTTAGTTGCATAACGGTATCTTAAGGGAGACCCGCAAAACATCAGCATATGTCCGACGGGACACATTTGTTCACTTTTGCAATTTAATGAGGACCTTTATCAGTCCCCGAAGCTGTCCGAACGTTCAAATTCTGGTATTTTGAAGACAAACATGGGGGAGTTTTACCGGAATCCAGACATGCACTTGACCAACCACATGCATGCATGTCCCTCTCTTCTCTCTCTCTTCCCAACCCCACATGGATGATCCCCCTCTTCTCTCTCTCCTCCCAACCGCACACTAAACCACAAATATCCCACTCGGTCTTCACCAATTTTTTCCCTCCCAGCTGGATACTTTGTAATTAGTGTTGGATGTCTCCCTCCCGTATCATGTCCGCGGACCATGCCTAGACATAAAAATGGACATATATTGGAGGAATTTGCAGGTCGGCGTTACTAACGAATTTGAATCATGTTTTAGTGTAACTCGGTCTTCAAATTTGATCACGAATATTGTATATGTTGGCATTTTTCTTTGAATTGACCATTTTGACAGCATGTATGCAATGCCATTTCTGACAGCAACAATATCAACTTGAGGCAATATAACATGAAATTAGGAATCATTGTCACAACAATTATGCAGCAGGAAAGAAAAAGGAAATACATAGTGACCCAAAACGTCAACAAATAAACAGACTGGTAGGTTGAATTCAAGTGAGCGAACTGAACATCTAAATATCATACTCCACCCGTTCCCGATTAACTGAAAGTCCGGGATTAATCCTCAGTCAAACTTGTGTAACTTTGGCCAAGTCTATGATCTTTTTACGAGAATACATTTGATAAAGAATTTAATGAAACTAATTTGATGTTGTAGACGCTGATACACTTTCATGTACTTGGTAGGATATAGACAAGTTTTGACTTAAACAACGATAGAACTTTGAATAACATAGAATGGAGTTAGTAACCAGCAGCTTATTTATTTTCCCACAAAACACCATAATTGCAAGTGCCTCTGCAGCACAGCACAAGCTGTTTGCCACTCCTTCACCTGTAAAATTCTAGAAATATTGTGCACGTAGGGCGGTTCAGAGAGAGCGTGCAATGCATGTCTGCATCCAACCTATGGATCTGGCCAGGCCACTCAACGCTTATCCGATCGCTAGCACGTGTCGTAAATGGAATGATTAACAGAGCGGCCGGCGCATAAACACGATCGAGAACCGGCCGGACGTTGTAACCGCTTTGCTGCGGGCGAGGCGAGATTTGGTGCAATCAGATCAGATCCCTCCCTTTTGGCCGTTCGATGCTGCCTCATCAGCTTCAGACATAGACGCTGGAGCCAACGGCTTCACCAGCTTTGCAATTGCAAGCAGCTTCCACTATCACCTTAGCCTTGCTGGCCATCACTCGCCCGGACTGCCGAAGTAATAACATTTACTGATTGGCTTTAGCACTTTGACGGCGACAATTCACTAACAGAAAAAAGTAGACCTGGCGAGAGAGGCAAGCATGTGCATGTTCGTACTGAAACCTCCTTCCCAAAATGTCTTTATCGGAAAGGAAAAATGGTACTAGTACTAAAACGCTTAATTGGCTGATACTCGTGGAATTCTCACGTGGGTCTGAGCGAGCACATGTCACTAGTTCCTTTCTCTTTTGAGGGAAAGCACTTGTCACTAGTTAATTTCACGGTTAACATCAACACGGAGAACGTATTTATGCTCACGTTTGGGAAAAAATTAATATAACAGCTAACATTAACACGGAGCACGCATATGCCCCCATTTCAAGTAACCTCGTGAGCAAGGAGAGAAATTGTGACGCACTCACGCACCAGATTCCAAATGCAAAACCGGCAGTAAGATTTTACCGTTCTCTGGTGGAATTTCGCTCGCGAGGAAGGTGTGAATACTCTAGCTCAGGAAGCTCAACAACCCATCTACTCTCCTTTTCTTTTCTGAACACAGAAGGGCTCGAATGCTCCAGATGCTTTTATTAATTGTCAAGCAATGGCACAAAGCATTTCACACACTACAACAAGAACCCCCCTATTGCAACGCATGGATGCGTTGTCGTTTGTCCGCATAAACGTTGCAAAGGCCTACACCAACGGATTCATATGTGTTGTCGTTGGTGGCGTTGCAAGGGTCTACAACAACATATATAGATCCGTTGGTGATCTGAGAAATAATGTGTTCCAAAGCAACAACGTATTCATGCAACGCTTCTATGCGTTGGTGCTTGCAAAATAGAATAACCTCCATATATAATCATTTATAACACTGTTGTTCTATGCACTGGTGCTTATAAAATAGAATAACCTCCATATATAATCATTTGTAACAGTAGGTAGTTTGAATGGCAGTACAAGGTAGAACTTTAGTAAAATTCGATAGAGTAGAAATGAAAATGATATATTGATTCAATGGAACAATCTGTTACATTACAATGGAAGTATCATCAATTAGGAGTACATCACTTCCTTCGAAAAATAAAATAAAACAAAATATAAAATTTCTAAACATTCAGAGAATTGTCTTGTTTTTCCTCCAAGTACCAAGAACCATCATACGTTCTCCAAGATCCAAGTAATCATCTTGTATTGAAATTCTCACCTACAAAGAAAAATCATAATACTATTTAGGCATAAATTCTAAATGAAGTTTAAAAATAAACATAATATGTATTGTACATAAAAGGATCCACATAAAAATTACAAAGTGTGAAAGAAAAGATTGTTGGGGAAGAAGAAATAATCTTATGTATGTGTAACAAATGACTTAGTAGGAGGACATGTTAAAACACTGATTATCTTTGACCAATCTAGTGTGCATGTTCACTGCGAACAGCCAGCGGCATGTATTCACTACTAACAATTATCCATAGATTATATTATATCAAGAATGATATGCATTCAGCAACCAACTAAATGGTGAGTAGGCAAGCAATAATATCGACTATACAAAATTGGATATTTCCGTTTTCTAAAGGTCTCAGCACTAACTAGTTTAGTGTCACGATTACCCACATACTGCTCATGCTTGCTATGACGTATTAGGAGAAAAGAACTCAATGCCAACAGCTCAAAGTCATTAACTAATCTACATCACAAAAAATTTCGTAGTTACCTGAGAACTACAATGTCACATTATAATTTCTCAATCAAGATTCAAGAATAAGACTCTTAGAACTAGTAGAAGAAACAACATGAAAAAGAAACACTTCTTTAGATTTGGTCTTTTCTAGGAAAAAGTAGTGGAGTTTTGTTTCTAGAGAAGGTAGGATCCAAGGTGTTTACAGGGAAAAAATAATAATTTAATGTGGCAATATTTAATTTTTCAAGACCAACCTATCAATAAGCTGAATATATATTTAAGAAAAAAGCATCAGGGGCGACCTATGTAATGGCTGAACAATATGAATAATAGCAAACCTAACTAATGGATGAACAATTCTATGTCAGTACTTACCCAGTTATAAGAAACACTGCCCATGTGCCTTTCCTGCCAATGTAGAATATCATATGCCCAAGAGGATTTGATCTTTGGTCACAATTCAGCTCCCTAATCATGTATCATTTGTCATGCATTGAATACCTGAATATCAATACCTATATGAATCTACAAAATATAGGCATGTACAGAAGTTATGATCGGAAAAAATAGACATATACTGGCACACTTAACTAACAAAGACTCGCTGGACTAGTTAGTGTAAAAATTAAGGATATGGAATAATGAAAGTGCAACTATCCCTAGGTGGTTTTGGTAATTCATAACAACATATAGCTCATTGAGCTAATGCTATTCCAAGATGATTATTTCAGGAAAGCTCAATGATTGGCATGGCATGGATGTGAAAGTGGAACCCTCAAAATGCTAAGGACAAAGGATTGGCTCAAGCTCAAAAGCTCAAGACTTTTCATTTTATATTTTAGTGATCCAAGATCACATTGAGTCTTTAGGAAAAGCCAATACTATTAAGGAGGGATGAGGTGTTGCTTAATGAGCCTCTTGCTTCATGTGCTTAGTGATATGCTCCAAAAACCCTCAACTACTTTCCCATATCCACATATGACCTAAACCCTAAGCCAAACTCGGTCCTACCGATTCTTCCTATCCGGCGCCACCGAGTTTCACTTGTCATTAGCCACTATCAAACCCTAGCAATTCGGTCCTACCGATGGGGATCTCGGTCTCACCGAGATGGGGTTCCAAACTCTCTGTTTCCCTTTCGTAACTTTTCGGTCCCACCGAAAGAGCGAATCGGTCCCACCGAGATTGCAATGTAAACTCAGTGTTTCCCCTTTGTAACTTTTCGGTCTCACTGAGTTCCACTCGGTCTCACCGAAAGAGCAAATCGGTCCCACCGAGTTTGCCTGACCAACTCTCTGGTTAGCTAATTACCAAATTCGGTCTCACCGAGTTTGTGTAATCGGTCTCACCGAGATTACGTTATGCCCAAACCCTAACCATATCGGTCCTACCGAGTTGCATGTCAGTCCCACCGAAAAATCACTAACGGTCACTAGGTTTACATTTTCGGTCCGACCGAGCTTATTGATTCGGTCCCACCGAGATTGGAAAATTGTGTAACGGTTGGATTTTGTGTGGAGGCTATATATACCCCTCCACCTCCTCCTCATTCGATGAGAGAGAGCCATCAGAACACACACACCATTCCAACTCATATATTCTGAGAGAGAACCACCTACTCATGTGTTGAGACCAAGACATTCCATTCCTACCATATGAATCTTGATCTCTAGCCTTCCCAAGTTGCTTTCCACTCAAATCTTCTTTCAACCAAATCCAAATCCTATGAGAGAGAGTTGAGTGTTGGGGAGACTATCATTTGAAGCACAAGAGCAAGGAGTTCATTACCTACACACCATTTGTTACTTCTTGGAGAGTGGTGTCTCCTAGATTGGCTAGGTGTCACTTGGGAGTCTCCAACAAGATTGTGGAGTTGAACCAAGGAGTTTGTAAGGGCAAGGAGATCGCCTACTTCGTGAAGATCTACCGCTAGTGAGGCAAGTCCTGTGTGGGCGTTGGCCATCGTGGGATAGACAAGGTTGCTTCTTCGTGGACCCTTTGTGGGTGGTTGCTTCTTCGTGGACCCTTCGTGGGTGGAGCCCTGTGTGGACTCGCGCAACCGTTACCCTTGGTGGAGCCCTGTGTGGACTCGCGCAACCGTTACCCTTCGTGGGTTGAAGTCTCCATCAACGTGGATGTAGGATAGCACCACCTATCCGAACCACGGGAAAAACATCCGTGTCTCCAATAGCGTTTGAATTCTCCAAACCCTTACCTTTACATTCTTGCAAGTTGCATGCTTTACTTTCCGCTGCCAACATACTCTTTGCATGCTTGCTTGAATTATGTGATGATTGCTTGATTTGTCCCAAAATAGATAAAATCTGCCAAGAACTAAAATTGGGAAAAGGTTAAGTTTTTATTTGGTCAAGTAGTCTAATCACCCCCCCCCCTCTAGACATATTTTCGATCCTACAAATAAATAAGAATGCTGCGTCATGAGGAGGAGATAAGGAAATGGACACCTTAGTGGACTGAACCAGGGAAGGATTTATCAAGTAAGCGAATGGGTTGCCCGACTTTCTGTGATTATGTCATAAGCTATACATTTCCATCTGCCCCTGAAGCTGCACGCCAATAAAGAAAGTTAATCCCTTACACGATCAGCCAATGCAAATTAATGATTTTAACACAATCTTATCAATCTGCGCATCTATTGTCAACAGTTCAAAACCTGACCTATAGGACAGTTTCATACCAACATCATGGTTACTGCATTGTTTAGATACTGATAGACTGCTAGCTGACATCTTGCAAGCACAAAAATTGCAAGGGAAAAAAAATCATATGATGAGATACAGGTGGAACAAATAATACTAACCATTGCATGGAAAAAGGGGCCATGGACTCAATAAGGAGCTAGATGGTTTCATGATTATTATTGTACGCATTGTACATATTATTGAGTAAATTTTGCAGTGGATAGTAAAAAAGAGAATCTGATCAAGAGAAAGATTAGAGAAGATATAACAAGTAGTTCGTTCAATTTGCAAGAATTTTAAAACATACAGATCTTCTATATTTTTTATTTGGGAATGAATATCATCTACGGTATAGGTACTAATATAAGGAAAAGCAATATCAGCAGCAATGGCAACAACAATCATCGGCAGCAGCAATAGCAACCAGCGGCGATAGCAAACAATCAGCGTCAGCGGTAATCATCTTCTATCTACTGTATAGGAAGTTAGGAACTAAGGAGCAGCATCGGCCTAGTAATCAGCGGCAGTAGCAAACAATCAGTGTCACATGGCTGTACTTTCAATCAGCACGGACGCACCACACAGAGACATCAGACATGCACACGAGCCAACCACGCACGCAGCTGTAGACAAACGCACGCGAGACCACCAGAGCTTGAGCACGCCGGGCGCCAAAATAAATCCAAAAGGGGCACCACCGCCGCCGAAGGCTTCGCGAGCCACAAGAACCACCCGCACGCACGGGATCCAATTGGCAGTTGAGGAACACGGCCGGAGTTCCATCCTATCCTACTCTCACCTCGGGTCCGTCTCCACTGCCGGCCAGCACCGAGACAAGGGAGCATCACCCTACACACAGCTTGTTTCAGATCCATGCCCGAGCCTGCAGTAGCGATGCGGAGCAGTGGCCTCCGAAACAGAGGCGAGCGAGCTGCGCCGGCAATCCGTGTCGACTAGTACTGCAGGACGCGTGCAGTGGCGTGGAGGACGTCGCCAAGGAAGAATATAGGACGAGTGCACTGAGGGGGAGCCTGACCTATGAGCGACGTCGCGGGACAGCGCCGGATCTAGGCAGAATTGAAGGTGGCGGCGGCCGCAATGGAAGATAGATGGGAAAGAGGGGAATCGGGGGAGAGAGATGGCGGGCAAGGTATTGATGGGGGTTGCGGGTATGGGGTGGTTTGATTTATTTTAGGGAGAGGAGGTTGGCTCTAAGCGCCGTAGGCGACGAGGAGTTTTTTTTAATCATCCTTAGGGACGAGGAGGTTAGCTTTAAGTGCGGGAGGTGGGAGGTGGGATAAACAACAGATCCTATAATATCGTTTGTACAAATGTGTTGGTATAGGAGGGTTTTTGTTGTAGTGACATCAAGACCCAAGAAAAACAAAAATTACAAAGATGCCCCTCATTTATGCAAGGAGGGCCCTAAAAGGTGAAAGGAAATTCCAACCGGGTCCAAAACATCTCCCCTACAGAACTAAGATTGTCGGCACCGAGGGCGAGACCCCTTGGTACAACAAGCCTTCCGTGGCTGAACACAATGGACTCTGGATAGAAGTTGTACTTCCTCCCATTTGGTTGCATGGTCATGAGGAATGAAATGGGCCGCCATTCCGCCCTAGAATGCAACAGAACGTCAAAGGAGACCGGCAAGCCATTGTGGGCACCATAGTCTCTCCAAGTCTACCGATGGTTATGCGTGTCGTTCCCATCCGCATATTCTCAGTCGCACCTCTCTTCGTGGAAGATCATGCCAAGAAGAGAGAGGTCGGAGTACTTCCTACTATGCAGGGACGAACTTCAACCTCATCTGAAGCTGGGATCTGACGAGGCAAGACACCAATAGAGCGGTCTTGCCCACCGCAATGACGAGCAGAGAATGGGAGAAGCACCCCCAACGGTGTCTCCTGGTGCCACCATCATGAGCTTTTTGTCTGAAAGGTAACCTGTCAGATGATTAGGAATCATCTCACACTTACAACTTTTGTCTAAAAAGTAAAGTTACTAAAATACCATTCACATGCCATAAGGATGACCAACTAATTTATTGATAATCATATATACTAATGCGTGCAGTAAAATAGTGGTTGTCCTCGACGGTGCTATGCGGCAATGCAGCCTCTACAAGATAGGTTCAAATGAACCAAAGCTCATAGAGACTACATGAGATGAGTAACAACACACAAGAAGGAAAAAAAAAACTAGGGAATCACTCCAAGAATCCTCGAAGCCTGTTGATTGAAGAGAGAAACCCATCACGACACAAGCACAACTACCACAAAAGATAGCCAGCAGGACGCGATAGTGGGAGAGGCAACCTAGCTTGAGTCACCGTTGGTGTAATCAAATGACCTCGATCAGCCAAGACGCAACCGCGACACTGCACCATTGGCGTAATAAAAAAGCAAAGCGCAGCAGAGGGCACACAGCCGCAACACCACATGTGTCATGGGACATGGGTGGCCGTCGGCCAAGACGCCACGACGCCTTTGTGCCACCGAGAGGAGTCGAAGGACATCACAGTGCAGACTGTAGAGACACACCATAGAGTACCCTCGCATGGAGCACCCTCATCACATGTGGGGGTCGCCGCCATAAGCTAGCCAACGGACATCACACACGTATACGCCTTTGTATATCTATGTACTCGATTTGCTTTTGGTAAAAGTAATGTGTGCACATTTGTACTCATAGATACCAATGTAACTCAGCCCATGCATAAGCACGAGACCCATTCCATTGGTCAACGTTTTCATGGCATTTTCTCTTTAGCAAAAGCTAACGAAAGCAGGTAGACTAATCTTCCGGAGCAAGAAGATGCTGTCAAAAAGATATGTCAGAATGACATAATAGTCTGAACATTCTTCACGGTCAATGGTGCGAGGCTAATGCTATGTCACTCCATACGTGACACACGCAGAGAATTACTATAATACAGTTCTGAGAAAGAAAAAAGATTAAAAAAAAACAGTGCCCCACCCAAAACGTCAACTGATAAACACGACAGTTAAGCTGGATTCTGGCTAGCGGACAGAACAGCTAAACTCCAATGCTATGATAACCAGCTTGCTAAGTTTCTTCGAAAGCACGCAGGGTACATGATAATGCAAGTGCCACTGCAGGGCATGACAAGTTGCTTGCCGCTGCGATCCTTGACCTGTAATAAGATCCTGGAAAAGAGTATTGTGCACGTACGGCGGATCGGACGGAGCGTGCAACGCATCTCTGCATCCAACCTGTCGCTCATCTGGCCGCTCAACATTCTCCGATCTCTAGCGCACGTGTCATTATTCATGGAAGGATTAACCGAACGACCAGCGCATAAGCACGAGAACCCGCCGGAAGTTGCACCCGCTGTGCTGTGGGAGGCGAGATTTGCTGGGATCAGATCGCGTTTGATGCTGCATGCTCTACCAGCTTCAGGTAGCACCTCGTGGCTTTGCAAGTGGGAGTAGCTTCCACTATCACCCAGCGCTCCGTTTCGAAAAAAACTATCACCCAGCGCTGCTTTTTTTTTTCGCAGGCTAATAGAGAGCTTTATTGATTAAAGGTATTCGCTGGGCAGTCTGCCAACAGGGCACTGACCAGGAAACCGGGAGTATTATCGAGCCAACTATCGGTCCTGTCAATCGTGCAAGCATGCTTAGCACAGATGTGAGCAGGCTCATTAGCTGATGTTACAACATAACAAATATCAAAAGATGAAAAACAAGTGATAAGCTCTCCAATATCTAACAAAATAGGAGCCACGACCGAACGGGAGTCGTGTCGAGTAGCCCAGAGGTTTACAACCTCCAGAGAGTCCGTCTCCATGATGACGTTTGAGAAGCCCCTTAGTTTAGCGAAGATCACGCCGTCCCTCACCACCAAAGCTTCAGGTATGAGAGGATCTGTTACCCCAGGATAGGGCTTGCTCCACGCTCCTTGGAAGACGGTCGGGGAGCGAGCGACGCCTCCTGCACCACCCTTGCCGCCATCAAGATGTATGGCTGCGTCTGTGTTGATCTTGACGAATCCGGGGTCTGGAGGGCGCCAACCGTGTCCCGGCAACATTAGCGCCTGCTGCCGGGGAATGTCCAGGAGCGCTAGTGTCTCCCTCGTGCGGCGGACCGAGGTCGCCGGATCAAGCTTGTCCTCGCCATGACTCAGCTTGTTCCTTGAGTGCCATATAGACCACATCACCGAGACTAGTATCGATTGATCCCTGGTGGTGAGTGTGTCGCTGTAGATGACATCCTTTGCCCAGGTGAGGGGTTGGAGTGTGAGCATGTCGAAGTCGAACAGCTGCTCGGCCTCTTCCCAAAACTGCTTTGCATGGCTGCACCTAAGTAGAGTGTGTTCCAAGTCCTCATCATAAGCCAATCAAAGCTTGCAAGTTCCTTGTTCTCGCAGGTGTCGATGTAGCAAAGTGCATTCATCAGGTAAAATGCCTCTCAGCACCCGCCAAAAAAAACCTGACCTTGGGCAGCACCTTCAGTTTCCACGGCTTGTCCCATACCTGTTGCTCATTGATTGGAGTTTCGGTATCCTGCCCTTCCTCTTGAGCTTGACGCTCGTTGCGAGTCACTAGAGCTCGGTACGCCGATTTAACGGTATAGTTGCCTCAAACATCATGTGCCCATGCTAAAAAGTCCTCGCCACCGCCGGTTCTTAAAGGGATGTTCAATATTGCTGCCGCATCGGATGGCTGGAATGACTCTTGAATAAGATCCCGCTGCCATGTCTAGTTGTCCGTATCAATAAGATCACTGACCTTTGACACCAAATCTGCTATCCTGAGAGTGGGAATAAAGTTGGCTATGCCGGGCACCCATGGGTCAGACCACGCGGATATAGAAGATCCGTCGCCGACCCGCATAATGAGCCCCGTTCGCAGCGCTTCCCGCCCGGCGATAATCGCCCTCCAAGTCGCCGAGGAGGAGCCCGGTGTTGAAGCCTGCATGAAATCAGAATTGGGGCAATATTTTCCTTTCAAAACTCGGCCACACAAGGTGTTAGGATTTTTCATAAGCCGCCAGCCTTGTTTGCCAAGCATTGCTAAGTAGAAAAGATGGAGGTCCCGAAAACCCATTCCTCCTTTGCACTTAGGTGTTGCAAGCTTCTTCCATGATATCCAGTGTAAAGCACGTTTGTCAATTGAGCTACTCCACCAGAACTTGGCCATGCAAGTCGTTAAGCTCTTGCATACTTTCTTTGTCAGCAGAAACACACTCATGCTAAATGTGGGGATGGCTTGCACGATGGATTTAATCAGAGTTTCCCTTCCCGCACACGCAAACAATCTCTCTGACCATCCCTGCATGCAACTTCTTGATCTTTCTCTTATATGTTCGAATGTGCCGCTAGTGATCCTGCCCACGGCTGTTGGGAGACCAAGGTAATGCTCGCTAAAAGTTTCAGCATGTACATCAAGGGTGGTTTTGATAAGCTGTCGTTGATCAAGTGGGGTGTTTGGACTGAAGAAGATTGCACTCTTCTCTCTATTGACACACTGACCAGAGGCACTACCATAGATGCACAAAATCGCATTCAATCTGTTCGCACTCTCAGCACCATCCTTCCTGAACATGAGGCTATCATCTGCGAAGAGCAGATGGTTTACCCAAGGGGCGTGATAGTTGACTCGAATCCCTCTATCCACTGTGCCATAATGTTTGAGCAAGGAAGAAAATCCTTCTGCACAGAGTAGAAAAAGAAACGGCGACATCGGGCAGCCCTGCCGCAAAGCCCGAGATGGGTTGAAGAAAGGCAATAGTTCTCCATTAACTCGTACTGAGAAACGCACTGATGTTACACACTCTGATAAGGTCTGCGCCAAAACCAATCTTGGATAGTATAGCTTCCAAATAACTCCATTCAACTCGGTCGTAAGCTTTCATCATATCAAGTTTGATTGCGCAAGAGTAATTCTTCCCCTTCCTCCTTCGCCGCATGGCATGAATGCTTTCGAACGCAACCAAAACATTGTCAGTAATGAGGCGTCCGGGGACGAAAGCGCTTTGCTCCTCGCTAATGAGCTCATCCATGAAATCCCGCATCTTGTTGATGATGACCTTGACAGCCAATTTGTACAGAACCGGGCATAACGAGATAGGTCGATACTGTGAGATGGTTCGTGGGTTACGCACCTTAGGGAAAACCATTTTACTAGCAGAAGAACATGGACGTAGCCAGAGGAGGCAATTATCTTCTCTCGTACTACTAAAACATTCAACCGGCTGCCTGATCGGCATATGTTGGGTTTTCACGTGGTCTGACACCTGCCCCTAGTTAATTTGCATCGCCAATCGGTCAATCACGGCCAGCATCGACACGGAGCGCGCATATGGCCCCTGCTTCAAGCAACCTCACGTTTTCCACCCGTCCCGTCGCGCGCCGGGTCAGCGTCACGCACGTAAAGCGGTGTGATGCGCCCTCGCACCAGATTCCAGATTACCGGTCTCCCGTGGCATCTCCCTCGCTCGCCCGTTCCGTACGAGGGGAAGAGGAAGGAAGGCGGGAATAGTCAAGCCCCGGAAGCTCAACGACTCGTCTGCTTCTTGTTTGCTACTGCCCGCGCGCCGCGGCTTCGTGCCCCGCGACAGGGTCAAGGCAAGCCAACACCACGATTCCGTTCCGTTCCGTTCCACCACCACGGCCATTATATATACCCGCCGTCGCCCACCGATGCTTCGTCGTCAACCAGTCTCTTCTCTCCCATCTCCTCTTCAACACCCCAGACCCTCACAGCTCGACCAAGAAACCAACCAATCTGCATCGCCAAGATCGTTGTCAGCTCTTCGATTCTTGCATTGCGCGGTCCATCTTCGATCGCCGCGGAGCTGGTATCGTATCACCGATGGCTTCAGCGCAGCCGTGGAGGTCTATGTTCTGCTGCGTCGGAGGCGCGGCGGCGGGGGCGGCCACCGACGACGAAGGGCCGTCGCCGTCTTCCACGCCGAGGCGGAGGAGAGGGGAGCGGAGGACGCTGCTGCCGTCGTCGTCCGCGTCGACGGCGTCCCGGCTCTCCCTGTCCAGCCTGGGGTCGACGGGCACGCTGACGCCGGAGGACCTCTCGCTGACGCTCTCCGGCTCCAACCTGCACGCCTTCACCTACGCCGAGCTCAGGGCGGCCACCGCCGGCTTCTCCCGCTCCAGGTACCTCGGCTGCGGCGGCTTCGGGCCCGTGTATAAGGGCCAGCTCGCCGCTGAGCTCCGGCCGGGCCTGGAGGCGCAGACGGTCGCCGTCAAGTACCTCGACCTCGACTCCAGCTCGCAGGGCCATAACGAGTGGCTGGTAAGTCGACCCACTGACTCCACCATTGTTGTTGCACGTACGGATGCATGAGCTGTCGAATAAAATACCTCCATTATTGCGCCAACTAACTTCTCCATGATTGATTCTGCAGGCGGAGGTGTTCTTCCTTGGGCAACTGAGGCACAGGAACCTGGTGAAGCTCGTCGGGTACTGCTACGAGGAGGAGCACCGGATGCTGGCCTACGAGTACATGGGCACCGGCAGCCTGGAGAAGCACCTCTTCAGAAGCATCGACGGCCCCATGCCGTGGATGACGAGGATGAAGATCGCCGTCGGCGCCGCCAAGGGCCTCGCCTTCCTCCACGGCGCCGACACGCCGGTCATCTTCCGCGACCTCAAGGCGTCCAACATCTTGCTCGACTCGGTGAGTCAACTGCACGATCAATCGAACCATCTCACCATTTTCTAGCCTTGACCACGAGTTGTCGATAGAGCCACCTGTGGACGGCTGAATGTCAAAGTCTGGCACCCGTTTCAAACATGTTTGCTGGCTTCGCTGGAAAAGCCAGCGGCGCCATGATTGGGACTTGGAATTGGAAGGTTCCCGGATGCCCATTTGTCACATAAATCCTACTACTCACAATCAATAAATCTGTACCCACCCGTGCCATAATGTATGATTATGTCAGTATCAGAGCAACAGCCTGACAGATACAGCTTAGCACGATAGAAACGTTGTCATGTTACACGGATATATCTGTGTTTGTCACAGGTTATCTTTGCCTAACCTAATTTGCTTCTTGCATTTCAGGACTATACCGCCAAGCTGTCCGACTTCGGCCTGGCCAAGGATGGGCCCAACGGCGACGCCACCCATGTCACGACACGTATCATGGGGACACATGGATATGCCGCACCAGAGTACATCATGACGGGGCATCTAACCGCTAAGAGCGACGTTTATAGCTTCGGCGTGGTGCTCCTTGAGCTGTTATCGGGTCGGCGGTCCATTGACCGTGCTCGACGTTCCAGGGAGCAAAGCTTGGTTGACTATGCCAGACCTTACCTCAAGAAGCAGGACAAGCTGCATCGGGTCATGGATCCGGCTTTGGAATGCCAGTACTCGTGTCAGGGGGCCGAACTGGCTGCACGTGTAGCGTACAAATGCTTGAGCCAAAACTCAAAGTTGAGGCCCACCATGAAAGAGGTCGTTCAGGCCCTAGAGCCCATACTGAAGATGGATGACTACCTACAAGTGGGTCCATTCGTGTTCACAGTCGTAGTGGAAAATACCGATAGAAACGTTGAGAAGAAAGAAAAGCTTATTGATGATGAGTGGAAGGCTGACATGAAGGTTGAGAAGATTGTAGAGGACAAGCACCAGAGCCACCAAGATCGACACCGGCAAAAGTTCCCAAACTCAATGATACACGCCGACATTTTGCTGCAACGGGATGGTGCCATCGGGCCGTATACCACTGCGCTACAACGTCACCGAAGAGCATCAAGTTACACCGAGGAAAGGGGTGCATAGTGTTGATCATCACAGAGCTTAGTTAGGACTGTTGTAAAGGAGTAAGAGTAGCAAAATGGAAGATTGTACATATTTGAGCTAGATCCAATAGGGGCGTAACACAAGTCACAGATCACCAAATTGGTTTGGTTGAGAGAGATTTTTTTTTGAAAAAATATAGATGTATTATTCTTTTATGAGAAATCTTGATAGTGAAGCTTGGTGTAAATGCCAAAAGTTTTGCGAGAAGTCCGGTTAATGTATTGGATTAATACATAAGTGTCAAAGTATATAAATAGCAAGCGAGAATGATAAATGTATTCTGAAATGGTGTTTTTGTTACCTTCATGTTAGAAAAAGTTGCTCCCATAATCCAGTTTCTGCGCTTTGCTCTCATGTCTTTTTTTTTTGACGCAACCTCATGTCATTTTGGTGGCATTGTGAGCTTCTAGTATACCATCCATTTCATTGAGAAGTCTATGGATAAAGCCACAAACCTAAAAGGGATTCTTTCCTATTTGGAAAGCCTTTATGGTATGAAAATCAGCTTCCATATAAGTGACATATTGACTATTAATGTGGATGTTGAGGAGGCAAACTTCTATGCTCATTTATTTTTGCTATAAAATGGTTAATTACCTTTCAAGAATTTGGGGGTTCCACTACATTTTAACAAGCTGAAAATAGAGGATCTCCAGCATGTCATGGACAGATTCATTAAGAATATATCTAGACGACTAGGTTAAAAATATGTATTATAGGGGCAAACGCACCTTTTTTCGATCATGTATCACCAGTATACCTGCTTACTTGATATGTCTATGCTTAAATTTCCAAAATGGGTTATCAATTCCATTAGTCCCAAATGTATCATTTCTTTTGGGGTAATATAGGTGTCTCCCGTCAATACCATTTGGCTGACTGGGGTTTGGTTTCTAGGAATAAATTGTTTGGTAGCTTAGGGTTTCCTAAGCTTAGAATTTAATAGCACCCTTCTTGTTTCTTGGGGCAAACTATATTTTTCTAGTCAGGACAAATATGGACTAGAATCTTGAACTTTAAATACAATAGTTCCAACCCTAATTTGCTCTGGTCAAGAAGTGGTTTGGGCTCTCCTTTTTGGAAAACTGTGACATGGGCTATTTCTACTTCCAAGACCTTTTACAAATGGGTTCCGAGTAATGGTGTGAATATAATTTTTGGCATGATATCTGGCTTGGAGTTTTTCTCTAAATACATGCTTTGAAATTTGTTTGTTATTTGCAATGAACCTGAATGTACCTTGGCCCATGCTTGGGATTGCACTGACCAGAAGTTGACTTTTCGAAGGTATGTAACCCAAGCCGGGCTCTCTTTGTGGCATGAACTGTTTTCCCTTATTCAAACTATCTCTCCTTTTTCTTCTAAAGATGGCCCTATTCGGATCCTGGAGTCCCCTTGCAAATATTCGATTTCTCTGCCCTCCTAAGATACACATTTTTCTATGGCTGTTATACAACAATTGAGTATTAACTAGGGATACATTGCTCAACACCGACAAGTGAATAAATCAAATTCACTACTGCACGAATGCCTACTAGTGGTGGGCGCAAAAGGCCTACTAGTGGCAAGCAGGGCACCCACCATTAGCCTCACAGGCCAGAAAGTGTTGTTGTGCTAGTGGTTTACTCATTACATCACATTAATATTGGTACATGCATATGTATTGCATAGATAAATTGATGTATCACATTCATACATGCATCCATATACCAAAACTGCAATACATCACATTACATTGATATCCATTATTAGACACACACATTTAACTCAAAAACATTTAGCTAGACTTTGAGCATTATTGATGGTGACAAATCAGCCGTGGGCGGTGGGGCAGAGGCAAAATTACGGAAGATAAAACCGATGAATCCAACAATGGGATGGCCTCTGAGACGAAGGACCTGCGCACCGCCCGTTACTACACATACTAGCATTGCCTTAAGTAGATCCTCACCTATAGCAAACCCCTAACATACTACTACCATACCAAACTCCTAGCACATAACTATTAACTAGATTCTCGTCATTGTAAGCTAATGGCACTAGATTCTCAGATGACATATGACTACATCCCCATTACTGTTAAATACTGACATACATCAAAATTCTCACACATTGCACATAACTAGATCACCACCATCGTGAATACGAAGGAAAAGAGCTCACCATCATGGCTATTGCAACGCCAAATATATTGGCAATAATGTCGGGACTGAAACCGCGCCGATGGGCTTTGTCGACCCAACAGTACAAGATAACCACTACCATGGCCGCCATGGGTGGATGGAGTGGTTAGGGGTGACCCACTTCAACTTCGACATGCCACCAAGTCAAGGATGGAGCAGAGGCATTGAGATGGCCGACGCCTACTGCTACTTCTTGAGCTTGCGTTGATTTTTCCCTTGAAGAGGAAAGGGTGATGCAGCAAAGTAGAGATAAGTATTTCCCTCAATTTGAGAACAAAAGTATCAATCTAGTAGGAGACAACTCACAAATCACCTAATACCTGCAGAAACAATCAAACAACTTGCACACAATGCGATAAAGGGGTTGTCAATCCCTTCACGGTTACTTGCAAAAGTGAGATCTGATAGAGATAAATAAACGATAAAGTAAATATTTTTGGTATTTTTGGTTTATAGATCCGAAAGTAAAAGATTGCAGAAATAGTAGATCAGAAACTAAAATTGTAGATCGGAAATTTGTATGATAGAAAATAGACCTGGGGGCCATAGGTTTCACTAGAGGCTTCTCTCATGATAGCAAATAATAAGGTGGGTGAACAAATTACTGTCGAGCAATTGATAGAAAAGCGCAAAGTTATGACGATATCTCTAAGGCAATGATCATGAATATAGGCATCACATCCATGTCAAGTAGACCGAAACGATTCTGCATCTACTACTATTACTCCACACATCGACCGACTCATGCCTGCATCTAGAGTATTAAGTTCATAAAGAACAGAGTAACACATTAAGTAAGATGACATGATGTAGAGGAATTAACTCAAGCAATATGATGAAAACCCCATCTTTTTATCCTCAACGGCAACAATACAATACATGCCTTGCTACCCCTACTATCACTGGGAACGGACACCACAAGATTGAACCCAAAGCTAAGCACTTCTCCCATTGCAAGAAAAACCAATCTAGTTGGCCAAACTAAACCGATAGTTCGAAGAGAGTTACAAAGATATCAAATCATGCATATAAGAATTCAGAGAAGATTCAAATAATATTCATAGATAAGCTGATCAGAAATCCACAATTCATCGGATCTCGGCAAACACACCGCAAAATAATATTACATCAGATAAATCTCCAAGAACATCGAGGAGAACATTGTATTGAGAATCAAAGAGAGACAAGAAGCCATATAGCTACTAGCTATGGACCCATAGGTCTGAGGTAAACTACTCACACTTCATCGGAAGGGTAATAGAGTTGATGTAGAAGCCCTCCGTGATCGAATCCCCCTCCGGCAGGGTGTCGGAAAAGGTCCCTAGATGGGATCTCACGGGTAAAGAAGGTTGCGGCGGTGGAAAAGTGTTTTCATGGATTCCTCTGGAGGTTTGGGAATATATGTGAATATATAGGACGAAGAATTAGGTCAGGGGGTGTTGGAGTAGACCACAAGACAGGGGGCGCGCCCCTGTGGCTTGTCGTCTACTCCAAGCTCTTCTGACTTGGAGTCCAAGTACAACATGTGTCTTCTGGTCCAAGAAAAATTATCGCGAAGGTTTTATTCTGTTTAGACTCTGTTTGGCATTCCTTTTCGGCGAATCTCAAAAACAAGGAAAAACAGAAACTAGCACTGGGCTCTAGGTTGATAGGTTAGTCCCAAAAAATAATATAAAATAGCATATTAATGCATATAAAATATTTAAAACAGATAATATAATAGCATGGAACAATAAAAATTATAGATACGTTGGAGATGTATCAAGCATCCCCAAGCTTAATTCCTACTCTTCCTCGAGTAGGTAAATGATAAAAACAGAATTTTTGATGTGGAATGCTACTTAACATATTTATCCATGTAATTTTATTTATTGTGGCATGAATGTTTAGATCCATAAGATTCAAAAAAAAAAGTTTAATATTGACATAAAAACAATAATACTTCAAGCATACTAACAAGGCAATTATGTCTTCTCAAAATAACATGGCCAAAGAAAGCTTATCCCTACAAAATCATATACTCTGGCTATGCTCCATCTTCATCACACAAAATATTCAAATCATGCACAACCCCGATGACAAGCCATGCATCTGTTTCATACTTCTGTTCTGGCGAAGATGCTGGTGCGAAAACCGACTCCACAGACGAAGACACCGTCACCCCGGCAAAGAAGGGCCGACGCCGCAATAGGAAGCATAAGGGCAAGACCGTGCTTGCCGTCGGGGGATCCGGCGACCCTGGCGCCGCCAAGAAGGCCAAGGTTGATGACCCCGGCAAGGAAGTTGCCAGGTGCGCTGCCTGCCGGGCCTTGGCAGCTGCCGACAAGCCAGGAGGCTCCGACAAGCAGTACTGCAAGATTCACCGCACCAAAGGCCATGACCTCCAGAATTGCCGGCAGGTTGAGCTGCTTGCAGAGAAGCAGAAAGCTGAATATGAGAGGCGCAACGAGGAGAAGGGCCAGGATGGTGCTGAGGGGCCCGGCAAGAAGCGTGGCGGTCGAGGAGGCCGCGACGACAAGGATAATCAACAAGAGAGGCCCGCTCGGGGCCGCGACAAGAAGGAGGAAGATGATGGTCATGATGAGGACAATGAGTCCGGCGAGCACGAGTTTCAGAAAGCTACGGAGGCCATGTGCGTCGACGGTGGTGCCTCACTGCACACCTCTCACCGCCAACTGAAGCAGTGGGCGTGTGAAGTCACTACGGCGGAGCCATCTTTCGACGCGCAGAGGCCACTGAAGTGGTCCAGCACACCTATTATCTTTGACACCGAGGATCACCCTGACCGTACAACTATGGTTGGGTGTTTGCCGTTGTTGGTTTCCCCAACAATAAGCAACATCAAGGTGACGAAGATACTAGTTGACGTTGGGGCCGGTCTGAACTTGATCTCGCCCGCTGTGATCGAAAGGCTGCAGATCCCCGATGGAGAGGAGACGGGCACGTTTCAATGGGTCAACCCGGGGAGGAGTCAGCCGAAGGGCAAAGTCACATTGCCCGTCACATTTGGGGGCGAGCTGAACTATCGGACGAAGAAGATCGTTTTTGATGTTGCCAAGATCCCCTTGCCCTATAATGGGATCCTCGGCCGCCCAACGCTGGACAAGTTTATGGCGGCATCACATTACGCTTACAACACGTTGAAGATGCCCGGGCCGATGAGCATCATCACCGTCCCCTCCGACAAAAAGGATGAGCTCATCTGCGCCGACCAACTCTACTGGGAGGCAGTTGCAGCGTTTCCGCCAAGGCACTTGTTCCTGCCGCTGAGGCTCGGGGAGGGAATAAAACCGGCAAGTCCTCTGCCTCTGCCAGCAAGGCCCCTTCTGGAAATACTTCCAACCCCGGCAAGGACTCCTGCACCTCCTCCAGAAAACGCGCCTCTTCGGAGCGCCGCGTTACCATTAAGGACATGCCAGAGAGCTCCGCCAGCGGGAGCAAGAGGTCCAAGGCGGCCCCGCCAGAAACCAAGAAGGTGCCCGTCAAGGAGGATGGCACAGGTGGAGCTTTTACCATAAACTCCACCCTCGATAGCAAATAGGAAAGCGCGCTTGTCGCCTTCCTGCGGGCAAATGTCGACGTGTTTGCATGGCAAGCATCCGACATCCCCGGCGCTCCTAGGGAGGTGATTGAGCACCACCTTGCTGTCTGTCCCCATGCGCGGCCCGTCAAGCAGAAGGTCAGAAAGCAAGCTTTGGAGCGACAAGAGTTCATCATCGAAGAGATCATGAAGTTGGAGGCGGCATGCTTGGTCAGAGGAGTGCTCCACCCCACGTGGTTGGCCAATCCAGTGGTAGTGCGTAAGGTGAATGGGAAATGGAGGGTGTGTATTGACTACACAGATATCAATAAGGCATGCCCAAAGGATCCTTGCCCTTTGCCACGCATTGACCAGATAGTGGACTCCACTGCCGGGTGTGACTTGCTGTCATTCCTCGACACCTACTCAGGATACCACCAGATCTTCATGATGAAGGAAGACAAAGAGAAAACTGCATTCATCACCCCATGTGGTACGTACTGTTTCGTATGGATGCCTTTCGGGTTGAAAAACGTGGGTTCGACATTTGCCCGAGCAGTCCAAATTGGTTTTGAGCCCCAGCTGCATAGAAATATGGAAGCATATATGGATGATATAGTGGTCAAAACCAAGGACAAGGCCATGCTCGTGTAGGATCTGGAGGAAACATTTGCCAACCTTTGCAAGATCAACCTCAAGCTCAACCCATAGAAGTGCGTGTTCGGCATCCCATCCGGCAAACTTCTTGGTTTCTTTGTGTCTCAATGTGGAATCGAAGCCAATCCCGACAAGATCAAAGCAATCGAGCAGATTGGGGCACCAAGACGAGTCAAAGACGTCCGTAGGCTTGCCGGCTGTGTTGCTGCTCTAAGTAGGTTCATCTCCAAATCTACTGAACGCGCCCTCCCCTTCTTCAAAGTTTTGAAGAAGGCGGGTCCAATGAAATGGACTCCGTAGGCAGAGGCAGCGCTGCAAGATTTGAAGAAGTACCTCTCCTCCACGCCAATACTAATCGCACCTAAACCGCAAGAGCCGTTGCTGCTATATCTAGCGGCAACGAATCAAGTGGTTAGTGCTGCGCTAGTGGCACATAGAGAATTTGAGGGAGAGGCAGCGGTAGCGGCAGAGCTGTCGGATGATGAGCCAGATCTCTCCCCGGCAGGGCCTGATGTCGGCAAGGCAGAACCCCCGACAGAGCCTGGTCCCGGCAAGACGGAGTCCGCGCAAGCGGGCGAAGTCGAACAGAAGAAGGTGGTGCAACACCCGGTTTATTTTGTCAGTTCCCTCTTACAGGGGGCTAGATCAAGATATTCTGGCATACAAAAGCTACTTTTCGGCCTTCTTATGGCCTCGAGAAAGCTGCGTCACTATTTCCAAGCGCATGAGATCACCATTGTCACCTGCCTCCCTTTGCAACGAATCTTGCACAATCCGGATGCCACTGGGAGGATTGTGGAGTGGGCGTTGGAACTGTCAAGCTTCGGCCTCAAATTTTAAAGCACTTCAATGATCAAGAGCCGAGCCCTGGCAGAGTTCATAGCGGAATGGACCTCAATGCTAGACGAAGAAGTTCGAGAGACCGCCCTTCCCGGAAAGGAGACGAGCCGAGATTGGATCATGTACTTTGACGGAGCTTTCTCGCTGCAAGGTGCTGGTCCCGGCGTGCTTCTCATCGCACCCACCGGAGAGCACCTCAAGTACATAGTCCAGATGCACTTTCCCCGGGAAAAGTCAACGAACAACACGACGGAGTACGAGGGATTGCTTGCCGGTCTCAGGATCGCGGCAGACCGGGTCAAGAGCCCTTGCCGGCAAAGCATTCCGGCAAGGTTTCTTTTGGCCCACCGCTCTCCAGGATGCTACTGCCCTAGTAACCAAGTGTGAAGCGTGCCAGTTCCATTCAAAGAAGCTTCATCAGCCAGCCCAAGCCCTTCAAACAATCCCTCTTTCTTGGCCCTTTTCAGTCCGGGGCTCGACATACTGGTCCCCTTTCCCTATGCTGTCGGGGGCTTTGAGTACTTGTACGTCGCAATCGACAAGTTCACAAAGTGGCCGGAAGTGGAACCGGTGAGAAAGGTGACAGCACAATCAGCCGTCAAGTTCTTCAAGGGACTAGTTTGTCGTTTCGGTGTGCCAAATAGAGTCATCACCGACAATGGCACGCAGTTCACGAGCTGCACCTTCATGTAGTACATTCAAGACCTCGGCGATAAGGTTTGTTTTGCTTCTGTTCCTCATCCCTGAAGCAACGGCCAGGCTGAGAGGGCAAATGCGGAAGTGCAGCAGGGCCTCAAAACCAGAACTTTTGACAGGCTGCACAAGTGCGGAAGGCCCTGGATTGACAGGTTGCCAGCGGTTCTTTGGTCGATCAGAACGACACCAAATCGAGCCACTGGCCAGACACCCTTTGCCCTGGTGTACGGGGCAGAAGCAGTTCTCCCCACAGAACTCATATACGGGTCACCTCGAGTTCTCGCTTACGATGAGCTTGAGCAAGAGCAGTTGCGCCAAGATGATGTGACGCTCCTTGAGGAAGATTGTCTTCAGGCTGCTGTGCGAGCCACTTGTTACCAGCAAGCCTTGCGTCGCTATCATAGCCGCAACGTTCACGCCGGAAGCCTTGAGGAAGGCAACCTTGTTCTTCGGCGAATCCAATCCGCCAAGAATTCAAACAAGTTGAAGCCTAAGTGGGAAGGCCCTTATCGGGTAATACGAGTCTCCAGGCCCGGCGCAGTCCGCCTGGAGACCGAGGATGGCATTCCGTTGAGCAATTCCTAGAACATCGAACATCTTCGCAAGTTTTACCCCTAAGGCATGGTTGCCGGGAGCCCCGACAACCCCCTTTTTGTACGAGCCTTGCTAGCAAGGCATGTAACCCTCTGTACAAAGCCAGGCGCAGACCCTACGTGCAGTCAGGGAAAGAAACCCTTAGTATGTATATTTTCCTATTGATTTCCATGATTATGTGTATACATATATGCATGCTTATCCAGGGTATTGTACTACTTTTTGGTTCCAACAAATATTAATGGACTGCCAAGGGTCCATGCTCTTGCCCTCTCTTCCTTCCAGCCACAGCAAGGACGCTCGATCCCGCCAAGGACCCGGCTCCGGCAAGAAGTTGAGAAGACCGTCTGGCACGACGATCCCAGGCAAACCAAACAGATAAAGTTGGCCTGTTGCCCATCCATGTTCATAACCTGTAACTTGTGCATTAGAAAACCTTGCCACTCTCTTTTCAAAAACTCAGGTGCCCCCATTCCCGACCCGAATGCTGCTTCGGTCGTAGTGGTCGTAGTAGCCCTTGCTAAAAGGAGATGGACGAGGGGCTGGACCCTTTGTTTGTAACCTGGCAGATGTGATTCTCCGACAGGCGTAGAGGGCGCCGGCAGGACGGCTTGCCGGGAGGACTCGTTTATTTGCGTTAAGGAGGCATTTTGCCTCTACATGAGCGTATCCGTGCACGAGTTCCTCGCAAGGCTAGTTTTTTTCATTAACATGCTAATACAAGCACAGATGTTGTAGAACATAAGCATGGTCTCGAGAGATTACAATACTTTGAAATTTAAATTCGGCAAATGCCTACAAGTTTAAAAGAGAGATAAGTGCCCCGTGATCCCCGTTCTTGCCCCTTTCCTCCCAGGTGCGGCAGGTGAAGGCAAAGAATGGGCGACGGGGAACGCACCGATGGAGAGCATGCGAGGATGACCCTCAGCAGGGCGCGTGGCCGAGGGAGGAGGACGATGCGGATGACCGAGCTTCCGCCAATGGTCAGCCAGAGTCGGAGTCAGCATCCTCCCGCTTGGTACCCTCGTCGTTGCTGTCGCTGTCCTCCTCGTCACTCTCGCCCGAGGAGGAGGTTTCGTCATCGGTGGAGCTCTCCGCGCAACACCTTAGGAGAGTTCCCAAGTGCCCGAAGACCTTGACAGAGAGCACGCCGTTCTCCATCAATTTGAAATGGAGAATGAGCCCCTCCGATGGGCTATGTGTTGATGACCCACAAGTATAGGGGATCTATCGTAGTCCTTTCGATAAGTAAGAGTGTCGAACCCAACGAGGAGCAGAAGGAAATGATAAGCGGTTTTCAGCAAGGTATTCTCTGCAAGTACTGAAATAAGTGGTAACAGATAGTTTTGTGATAAGATAGGTTGTAACGAGCAACAAGTAACAAAATTAAATAAAGTGCAGCAAGGTGACCCAATCCTTTTGTAGCAAAGGACAAGCCGAAACAAACTCTTATAATAGGAAAAGCGCTCCCGAGGACACATGGGAATATCGTCAAGCTAGTTTTCATCAAGTTCATATGATTCGCGTTCAATACTTTGATAATTTGATATGTGGGTGGACCGGTGCTTGGGTGCTGTTCTTACTTGAACAAGCATCCCACTTATGATTAACCTCTATTGCAAGCATCCGCAACTACAACAAAAGTATTAAGGTAAACCTAACTGAGGGAGTCCTGGATTAGGGGGTGTCCGGATGGCCGGACTATACCTTCAGCCGGACTCCTGGACTGAAGATACAAGATTGAAGACTTCGTCCCGTGTCCGGAAGGGACTTTCCTTGGCGTGGAAGGCAAGCTTGGCGATACGGATATGTAGATATCTTACCATTTTAACCGATTTTGTGTAACCCTAACCCTCTCCGGTGTCTATATAAACCGGAGGGTTTTAGTCCGTAGGACAACATACACAACAACAATCATACCATAGGCTAGCTTCTAGGGTTTAGCCTCTCCGATCTCGTGGTAGATCTACTCTTGTACTACCCATATCATCAATATTAATCAAGCAGGACGTAGGGTTTTACCTCCATCGAGAGGGCCCGAACCTGGGTAAAACTTCGTGTCCCCTGCCTCCTGTTACCATCTGGCCTAGACGCACAGTTCGGGACCCCCTACCCGAGATCCGCCGGTTTTGACACCGACATTGGTGCTTTCATTGAGAGTTCCTCTGTGTCGTCGCCGTCAGGCTTGATGGCTCCTACGATCATCAATGGCGATGCAGTCCAGGGTGAGACCTTCCTCCCCGGACAGATCTCCGTCTTCGGCGGCTTCGCACTGCGGGCCAATTCACTTGGCCATCTGGAGCAGATCGAAAGCTATGCCCCTGGCTGTCAGGTCAGATTTGGAAGTTTAAACTACACGGCTGGCATCCGCGGGGACTTGATCTTCGACGGATTCGAGCCACTGCCGAGCGCGCCGCACTGTCACGACGAGCATGATCTAGCTCTGCCGCCGAACAGTGCCCTGGAAGCCGCACCCGCATCGGCTTCGACCCTTAATTCGGAGCCAACTACGCCGATCGAGGATGGGTGGTTGGACGCCGCCTCGGGGGCTGCGATCCCAACGGCGATCAAGCCGAACACCAGCCCCGCACTCTGCGAGACTCGTGACTCCGAGGAGCCGGACTCCTCTCCGGACTCCGAACCCTCCGCGCCCCTGCCGATCGAATCCGATTGGGCGCCAATTATGGAGTTTACTGCCGCAGACATCTTTCAGCACTCGCCTTTCGGCGATATTCTGCAGACACTGAAGTCTCTCTCTTTATCAGGAGAGCCCTGGCCGGACTACGATCAGCAAGGTTGGGATTCGTACGATGAAGAAATTCAAAGCCCACCCACCACCCACTTTGTAGCCACTGTCGATGACTTAACCGACATGCTCGACTTCGACTCCGAAGACATCGACGGTATGGACGCCGATGAAGGAGACGATGATGAACCAGCGCCTATCAGGCCCTGGAAAGCCACCTCGTCATATGACATATACATGGTGGACACCCCAAAAGAAGGAGATGGCGATGGAATAGCGGAGGATGACCCCTCGAAGAAATAGCCTAAGCGCCTGCGTCAGCGGCGCCGCTCAAAATCCCGCCAAAACAAATACGGTGATTCCAGCACGGGAGATAATAATACTCCGGAAAGTGCCGAAGAAAACCCCCTCCAGCAAGATTTAGCACAGGAGGATGGAGAAACCAGCCCTCATGAGAGAGCGGTAGACAGAGAGGTCGAGGACGATAATTATATGCCTCCCTCCGAAGACGAGGCAAGCCTCGACGACGATGAATTCGTCGTGCCAGAGGATCCCGTCGAGCAAGAGCGTTTTCAACGTAGGCTTATGGCCACGACAAGAAGCCTCAAGAAAAAAACAGCAACAACTAAGAGCTGATCAAGATTTGCTAGTCGACAGATGGACTAAAGTCCTTGCGGATGAAGAGCATAAACTTGAACGCCCCTCCAAGAGCTACCCAAAGCGCAGGTTGCTACCCCGATTAGAGGAGGAAGCACTTGATGCGGCCGACCGGCCACCTCATGGCCGCGACAAAGAGGCCTCTCGGCCCTCCACTCAAGCCGCACCCCGTACCAAGGCACGGGAATATGCGCCAGACTTACGAGATATGTTGGAGGACAAGGCAAGGCAAACAAGATCGATCTACGGATCGCGTGGGCGCCCCACGGCTCGAGACGGTAACCATCACGCCGGCTACAAATTCGGCAGGGCCGAACACAGTAGACAAAGCTCATTGGTGCTACGTTGTGATATAGCCTAGTATAGAGGCGCCGCACACCCACTATGCTTCAGAGACGAAATAATGGATCATCAAATCCCCGAGGGTTTCAAACCCGTAAATATCGAATCATATGATGGCACAACAGATCTTGCGGTATGGATCGAGGATTATCTCCTTCATATCCACATGGCCCGCGGCAATGATTTCCACGCCATCATATACCTCCCACTCAAGTTTAAAGGACCAGCTCGGCATTGGCTTAACAGCGTGCCAACATGATCAATCAGTTGTTGGGAGGACCTGGAAGCCGCATTCTTCGACAATTTCCAGGGCACTTATGTGCGACCCCCAGACGCCGATGACCTAAGTCACGTAATTCAGCAGCCAGAGGAATCGGCCAGGCAATTCTGGACACGGTTACTAACAAAGAAAAATCAAATAGTCGACTGTCCGGACGCTGAGGCCCTAGCAGCCTTCAAGCACAATATCTGTGACGAGTGGCTTGCCCGGCACCTTGGACAGGAAAAGCCGAAGTCTATGGCAGCACTCACGACACTCATGACCCGCTTTTGCGCGGTAGAAGACAGCTGGCTTGCTCGTAGCAACAATATGACCAAGAACCCTGGTAATTTGGATACTAGGGACAGTAGTCGCAGGTCGCGTCGCAACAAGCAGAAGCGCCGCATTAACGGCGACAATGCTGAGGATACGGCAGTTAATGCCGGATTCAGAGGCTCTAAATCCGGTCAGCGGAAAAAGCCATTCAAAAGGAATCCTAGGGGCCCGTCCAGTTTGGACCGAATACTCGACCGCTTGTGCCAGATACATGGCACCCCCGAAAAGCCGGCCAATCACACCAACAAGGATTGTTGGGTGTTCAAGCAGGCAGGCAAGTTAAACACCGAAAATGAAGACAAGGGGCTGCATAGCGATGACGACGAGGAGCCCCGGCCGCCGAACAACACTGGATAGAAGGGTTTTCCCCCACAAGTGTGGACGGTGAACATGATATACGCAACCCACGTCCCCAAAAGGGAGCGAAAGCGCGCGTTAAGGGACGTATACGCGGTAGAGCCAGTCGCCCCAAAGTTCAACCCATGGTCCTCCTGCCCGATCACCTTTGATCGAAGGGACCATCCCACTAGCATCCGTCATGGCGGATTCGCCGCATTGGTTCTAGACCCAATTATTGATAGATTTCATCTCACTAGAGTCCTTATGGATGGCGGCAGTAGCCTGAACCTGCTTTACCAGGATACAGTGCAGAAAATGGGCATAGATCCCTCGAGGATTAAGCCCACCAAAACGACCTTTAAAGGCGTAATACCAGGTGTAGAGGCCAACTGTACAGGCTCAGTCAAACTTGAAGTGGTCTTCGGATCTCCGGATAATTTCCGAATCGAGGAGTTAATCTTCGACATAGTCCCATTCCGCAGTGGCTATCACGTACTGCTCGGGCGAACCGCATTCGCCAAGTTCAATGCGGTACCGCACTACGCATACCTTAAGCTCAAGATGCCAGGCCCTCGAGGAGTAATTACGGTCAATGGAAACACCGAACGCTCCCCCCGAACGGAGGAGCACACGGCGGCCCTTGCAGCGGAAGTACAAAGCAACCTCTCCAGGCAATTCTCTAGTCCGGCCATTAAACGACCGGACATCGTAAAGCGCGCCTGGAGTAACCTACAACAAGACCGCCTGGCACGATCCGAGCAGGCTTAGCAATGCGGCCCCAACCCCAGCCCTCGCAAAAATGCGACACCAGTACTTCGCGTACATAACTACGCTCTAGAAATACCATGGGTACAGGGGAAGGGGCACCATCACGGCACGCCCGAAACACGGCTTAAACCGCACCAGGGGCTGCCGATTTTTTAATTTTCTCTTACTTTCAGGACTCCACACTTCAGAAGGCCTGTTTGGCAGTTCTATTGCCGCACAAACGATGCAAGAACCAGGGAAGCAGACAAGCCACGCCGCATTACGGAACTCCCAGGTGGTCTCTATCACGAGTAGTATACCTATTTCGCATACTATTTCGCAGCTTGCCCCTGGAACGGACATGTTACATAGTCCAACCTTTTGCTTATCGCATTATTTGTATCGTTCTGCTTTGATTGCAGCCCTCTTTAATAAACAGTGCATAGCTTTTGTCTATTTTTGCATTACTCTTTATATATATATGTTCTTTAATGACATATTGCACCCGTACACTTTGGTAAGGCCTAAATACGCCAGGGGCTTTAGTACCCCTCAATATGGTGTGAGAAGTCTGAACACTTTAACAAGTGCGCCACCCCGAACTTATAGCATTATATGCATCGGCTCCGAATCATGTCTTGGGTCAATAGTTGGGTTTGCCCGGCTCCTATGGTTTGGTGCCTTACGTTCCGCTATATTGGCTAAGGTAGCACTAGGAGAACCACTGCGATTGTGCCCCAGTTGAGCTGGGTCGAGCACCTCAGTGGAGAAAGCTAAAACTGACTGTCATGATGAAGCGAGAGCTGGTCGCTGTTCGAGAGGTTTTTCGAGTCCCTAACGACTTATGCCGCTTAGAGCGAGGAGCCGGCTCTGTCCGGCCAAGGCATGGATAGCGCCCCGAACTCGGTCTTCCGAATACCAGGGGCTTCGCCAAAATTTAAAATTATAGAATTCTATGGCTAAGTGAGAGTGTTCACGCATTATAGTCCGATTGCCTTGTTCGTTGGGCTGAGCGCCTCCCTCGAAGGACCCAAACATGGGAAAAAGAGCGCTCATGTTTATCCCCGAACACCCCAGCACTAGCGGCACGGGGGCAGAAGCCGACGACTTGCCATCTCTCAAAATTGATAAACAGCCGCACAGAAGGTAATATTTTAAATTCCAATAGCATTGCGTAGCGCATATGAATAAGTTTTCAGCGCACAGGACAAAACGAGCAAGTTTCACTCAAAAATTACATCCCTAGGACATTCATCCTCCACAAGGCAGGCACCCTTCAGAACATCCTTATAATAATTCTCGGGCTTGCGATGCTCTTTCCCCGGCGGTGGCTCGTCCTTCACAAGCTTCTCAGCATCCAGCTTGCCCCAGTGCACCTTAGCACGGGCAAGGGCCCTATGGGCACCTTCAATGCAGACGGAGCACTTGATGACTTCGAGCCTTGGACAGGCCTCCACCAGCCGCCGCACCAGCCCGAAATAGCTCCCAGGCAGAGCCCCTCCAGGCCACAGCCGAACTATGAGGCCCTTCATGGCCTATTCGGCCGCCTTGTGGAGCTCGACCAGTTGCTTCAGCTGGTCGCTCAGGGGCACGGGGTGTCCGGCCTCAGCATACTGAGACCAGAACACCTTCTCTGTCGAGCTGCCCTCCTCGGCTCGATAGAATGCGGCGGCATCGGACACACTCTGGGGAAGATCTGCGAACACTCCTGGAGAGCTCCGGATTCGTGTAAGTAACAAGTAACTCACGTTTATGTGTTTGCTTTGCATAAAGAATGCCTTACCCGCCGCTATCTTCTTCACCTCATCCCAACTCCTGGAGGGTCTTCTGGGATTCGGCCTTGGCAGACTTGGCATTTTCAATAGCCACCGTGAGCTCGGACACTCGCGTCTTTGAGTCAAGCTCCAAACTCTCATGTTTTTCCATGAGAGCCTGGAGCTCTTGCCATACCTTGCCAACCTCGGCCTCATACTTCTCCCGCTCGGTGCGCTCCGTGGCCACCCTCTTCTCGGCCTCGACCAGCGCTTGCTTAAGGGTCGCCACCTCAGACGTGGCCCCTACAATAGCCATGATAATCCTGTCATTTTTTGCAATTGCACCTTTTTATATATATTTAAACAAGGTATTTCTTACCTTCATTGTCCTCGAGCTTCTTCTTGGCACGCCCGAGCTCTTGCTCGAACTGCTCGAGGTTCTGCTTTAGCGTTCTTCCGCAGTCAGTGCGGCGGATGCAAGTAGAGAAGCCTGCATACGCATATTGACTCCTTTTTGTTAGACTCCTGCGGATTTTATTTGATCCTCTATTCGGCTTTTCTCCCCGAACGCCAAACAGAGCATCAGGGGCTACTGTCTATGCGGTAATATTATTTACACATTCTTTATTTACCTCAAAGCCTGTTAAAAGGCTAGTACAAGCTTCAGTCAGTCCGCTCTTGGCGGACTGAACCTTCTGGACCACCGCACTCATAATGGTGCGGTGCTCCTCGTCGATGGAGGCGCCTTGGAGCGCCTCCAACAGATTGTCTGGCGCCTCCGGTTGGACGGGGGTCACCGACACGGTGGGCTTGCTCCTCTTGGAAGGAGGTCCCCCGCCGGACTCTGGAACTTTTGAAGGTTCTGGAGCGGTGTCCGGCCTAGAGCCAGACTTGGAGCCCTGGGGGGTTTCATCCCCTTTACTCCTGGAGTCCGGGAGGTCGCCTTGTGGCACCTCCAGGACCACCTCCTCCCGGCTTGGAACCTATTGGGACAACACTTCGGTGTCGTCCGTAGGGTGGGGGGAGGAAGCCGTCGGAAGCGAGTTCACATCCGACGAGTCCAGTGAGCCGCTCGATGACGCGTCGAGCCGGTCTTTGGGTGGGCTGCATAAACATATTCGACATAAGGGAAAGCTGTGCAATAAACGAATACTATGAATTACTCTGGTATCCGGATACTTACGATTTTGCCAGGGGCTTGGCCCTGGGCGGCCACTCTTCTCCGCCGTTGTCGGCGTCGGTGGAGTAGTGCGAAGGAAGGGTTTTCCCCTTCTTGGACCCTCCGGCCTCCCCAGAGAGGGCAGCCTTCCTTTTCTTCTCTCCTCCCGCTGGAGGGGGGGGGGTGAGGTCTCTTTTTCTTCCTCCTCGTCTTCACGGGAGGAATGCGCCTCGGAACCGTCGGATGATGGATCCAACACCTCCTGGCGCCGGGCACTCTTTCGAGTCCCCGTCGCCTTTTTCGCGGCCTTCTTCTCCGGCACCACATAGGGTGCCGGAACCAGCAGCTTCGCCAAGTGAGCATCCGCTGGGCCTTCGGGCAAAGGAGCCGGACAGTTGATCTGTCCGGACGTCACTTGCCAATCCTGTCAAAGGTAAGGGAGCTTAGATCCCGCATGAAGTCAAACTATGAAAAACTGATACCTGCAAAAGGAAAAAATAGCTTACCGCATGAGCGTGACGCTGCATACTGAATCCGCGATCCTCGGTAGCGGATGCGGGGGCCTCGGCGCCCTTGAAAAGCACCTTCCAGGCATCTTCGTACATCGTGTCAAAGAGCCTGCTCAGAGTTTGGTGCCGTGCCGGGTCGAACTCCCACAAGTTGAAAGCCCGTTGTTAACACGGGAGGATCAGGCGGATGAGCATAACCTGGACTACGTTGACAAGTTTGAGCTTCTTGTCCACCAGGGTTTGGACGCATGTTTGGAGTCCGGTCAGCTCTCCTTTTTTACCCCACGACAGGCCCGTCTCCTTCCAGGAGGTGAGCCGCGTAGGGGGTCCGGATCGAAACTCGGGGGCTGCGACCCATTCGGGGTCGCGCAGCTCGGTGATGTAAAACCACCCCAATTGCCACCCCTTCAGGGTCTCCACAAAGGAGCCCTCGAGCCATAAGACGTTGGCCATCTTTCCCACCATGGCACCTCCGCACTCCGCCTGGTTGCCGCGCACCACCTTCGGCTTGACGTTGAAAGTCTTGAGCCATAGGCCGAAATGGGGGCGGATGCGGAGGAAAGCCTCGCACGTGACGATAAACGCCGAGATGTTGAGGACAAAGTTCGGGGCCAGATTGTGGAAATCTAGGCCGTAGTAGAACATGAGCCCCCGGACAAATGGGTGAAGAGGGAAGCCCAGTCCACGGAGGAAATGGGGGAGGAACACCACCCTCTCATAGGGCCTAGGGGTGGGGATGAGCTGCCCCTTTTCGGGAAGCCGGTGCGCAATGTCGTTAGACAAGTATCCGACCTTCCTCTGTTTTTTGATGTGTCCCTCCGTGACGGAGGAGACCATCCACTTGCCTCCCGCTCCGGACATGGCTGGAGAAGGTTGAGGTGGGGAGTGCGGACTTGGGCACTGGAGCTCGAGTGCGCGAGAATGGATAAGCAAGGGAGGAAGAAGGCGTAGGTGAAAGGGTGGATCCTTATCCCCTTATATGGGTGGACGCGACTACGTGTCCCCACCAGCCTGGTAAAACTTGCTTATCTCCAAGCGCCGTAATCAATGGCGTGGTTGGGTTACCCACGCCCGTATTGATGAGAATCCCGGAATAAGGGGACACGATCTCTGCTTTAACAAGACGTGCCAAGGAAACCGCCTCGCATGACGCGCTGAGGTGGGATAATGAAACGACTCGGATAAAGGCTTGGCCGTGGTGTGTCACACTACGGAATACGTCAGCAGATTAGATTTTTGTAAATATTATTCTCTCTATGGCAATATGTGGAAACTTATTTTGCAGAGCCGGACACTATCTTTGTGTTCAAAATCTTCTATGAAGTACTTGGAGGAGGAACCCGCCTTGCAATGCCGAAGACAATCTGCGCGCCGAACTCGTCATCATTGAAGCCTGGTTCAGGGGCTACTGAGGGAGTCCTGGATTAGGGGGTGTCCGGATGGGCGGACTATACCTTCAGCCAGACTCTTGGACTATGAAGATACAAGATTGAAGACTTCGTCCCGTGTCCGGAAGGGACTTTCCTTGGCGTGGAAGGCAAGCTTGGCGATACGGATAGGTAGATCTCCTACCATTGTAACCGACTTTGTGTAACCCTAACCCTCTCCGGTGTCTATATAAACCGGAGGGTTTTAGTCCGTAGGACAACACACACAACAACAATCATACCATAGGCTAGCTTCCAGGGTTTAGCCTCTCCGATCTCGTGGTAGATCTACTCTTGTACTACCCATATCATCAATATTAATCAAGCAGGACGTAGGGTTTTACCTCCATCGAGAGGGCCCGAACCTGGGTAAAACTTCGTGTCCCTTGCCTCCTGTTACCATCTGGCCTAGACGCACAGTTCGGGACCCCCTACCCGAGATCCGCCAGTTTTGACACCGACACTAACCATAGCATGAAACATATGGATCCAAATCAGCCCCTTACGAAGCAACGCATAAACTAGGGTTGAAGCTTCTGTCACTCTAGCAACCCATCATCTACTTATTACTTCCCAATGCCTACCTCTAGGCCCAATAATGGTGAAGTGTTATGTAGTCGATGTTCACATAACACCACTAGAGGCTAGACAACATACATCTTATCAAAATATCAAATGAATACCAAATTCACATGACTACTAATAGCAAGACTTCTCCCTTGTCCTCAAGAACGAACATAATTACTCACAAAGCATATTCATGTTCATAATCAGAGGGGTAATAATATGCATATAGGATCTGAACATATAATCTTCCACCAATTAAACCAACTAGCATCAACTACAAGGAGTAATTAACACTACTAGCAACCTACTAGCACCAATCCCGGACTTGGAGACAAGAATTGGATACAAGAGATGAACTAGGGTTTTGAGATGAGATGGTGCTGATGAAGATGTTGATGGAGATTTCCCTCTCCCGATGAGAGGAGCATTGGTGATGACGATGGTGATGATTTCCCCCTCCCGGAGGGAAATTTCCCCGGCAGAACAGCTCTGCCGGAGCTCTAGATTGGATCCGCCAAGGTTCCGCCTCGTGGCGGCGGAGTCTCGTCCCAAAAAGTTCCTCTCTATTTTTTTCTCATCGAAAGACCTCATATAGGAGAAGATGGGCATCGGAGAGCTACCAGGGGGCCCACAAGGTAGGGGGGCGCGCCCTAGGGGGGGCGCCCCCACCCTCGTGAGCAGGGTGTGGGCCCCCTGGCCTTCATCTTTTGCGTGGATTTTTCTTTATTTCTTTTAAGACGTTCCGTGGAGTTTCAGGACTTTTGGAGTTGCGCAGAATAGGTCTCTAATATTTGCTCCTTTTCTAGACCAGAATTCCAGCTGCCGGCATTCTCCCTCCTTATGTAGACCTTGTAAAATAAGAGAGAATAGCCATAAGTATTGTGACATAAAGTGAAATAACAGTCCATAATGTGATAAATATCGATATAAAAGCATGATGCAAAATGGATGTATCATGGGCCCAGGCAAAAGTCTTCCACCCACGGCGGAGATACATCACGTGAGGGGCGGGGAAGTCGACATCGACCCACATGCGACCATTCCCGCAACCCCTCATGTGCAGCCTCAAGGCCTGTGGCGGGTCAAGCACCATCTCCCGGGCGAACGGAGTGGGGAGGCAGAGGTGACCGCACCCCAACTTGTACAGCCTGATGAAGAACTCGCGGGGCTGGTCTCCAACGTGGCCCTCCATTGGGGGGGGGGGGGGGAGCCGCTGGCGGAAGCGCGGCCGGTGCGCCGCCCCGTCCTCCTCTTCCCCGAGTGCCGCGGCGGCCTCGGCCACACCCCCTCCCTCTTCCTCTCACAGCAGGCTCTGCTGCCATGGGCTCCAGAGGAGGGGGGCACGCTGTCGAGCAGAAGCCCTCGTCGCTGCCACTGGAGCACCGGCACACCCTCTCACCATGGCGAAGGGAAGCAAGAGACCAGGCGAGGAGGAGATGAATAAATAAGGATGCCATCCCTCTCCACTCTCTATAGAGGGGTAATGACCCACAAGTATAGGGGGTCTATCGTAGTCCTTTCGATAAGTAAGAGTGTCGAACCGAACGAGGAGCAGAAGGAAATGATAAGTAGTTTTCAGTAAGGTATTCTCTGTAAGCACTGAAATTATCGGTAACGGATAGTTTTGTGATAAAGTAATTTGTAACGGGTAACAAGTAATAAAAGTAAATAAAGTGCAGCAGGATGGCCCAATCCTTTTTGTAGCAAAGGACAAGACTGAACAAACTCTTATATAAAGGAAAGCGCTCCCGAGGCCACATGGGAATTATCGTCAAGCTAGTTTTCATCACGCTCATATGATTCGCGTTCGGTACTTTCATAATTTGATATGTGGGTGGACCGGTGCTTGGGTACTGCCCTTCCTTGGACAAGCATCCCACTTATGATTAAGCCCTCTTGCAAGCATCCGCAACTACAAAAGAAGTATTAAGGTAAACCTAACCATAGCATGAAACATATGGATCCAAATCAGCCTCTTACGAAGCAACTCGTAAACTAGGGTTTAAGCTTCTGTCACTCTAGCTTAGACCTCGCCTGTCCTCAAGTAAAAAGCCGATAACAATAAATATGTCCTCATGTTTAGAGGTAGAGGCGTCGATAAAAATGAAATACGGACATGAAGGCATCATGATTATTCTCATAACAGCAACATATATAAATTTTGTCATATGATTACTTATGTTCAAGTGATGATCTATTCACAATGGAAAAGTATAAATCATAAACCTTATTGGGCTCCAACAAACTATAATCTCAGTCATTGAAGCGATTGCAATTTATCATAACATCGGAAAGAGTCTATGTCAGAGCTAAAAAGCAAGTCCACATACTCAACTATCATTTAGTCCTCCATAATTGCTAACACTCATACGATACTTGTGGTTACAGAGTTTTAATCGGACACAGAGAAAGATAGGGGCTTATAGTTTTGCCCCACAACCTTTTACCTCAAGGGTAATGTCAACAAGAATGGTTCATGCTCCCCTACATCCAATTAGATATATATATATATATATATATATATCATGTTCTTTCCAACATGCTGAGCTTGCCAAAGGATAAAATGAAAAAGAAAAGGTGAAGATCACGATGACTCTTGCATAAGGTAGAAGATAATAATAAAGAATAGGCCCTTCGTAGAGGGAAGCAGAGGTTGCCATGCGCTTTTATAGTTGGATATATAAAATCTCAATGCGAAAGAACGTCACTTTATATTGCCCCTTGTGATATGAACCTTTATTATGCAGTCCGTCGCTTTTATTACTTCCACATCACAAGATCGTATAAAGCTTATTTCTCCCATACCAATCAATCATACATATTTAGAGCAATTTTTATTGCTTTGCACCGATGACAACTTACTTGAAGGATCTTACTCAATCCATAGGTAGATATGGTGGACTCTCATGGCAAAACTGGTTTAAGGGTATTGGAAGCACAAGTAGTATGTCTACTTGGTGCTGAGAATTTGGCTAGCATGAGGGGGAAGGCAAGCTCAACAAGTTAGAGGATCCATGACAACATACTTTATCTCAGATATAAGAAATACATAACTCATTACGTTGTCTTCCTTATCCAACATCAACTCTTTAGCATGTCAAGTGCTCCCAATCATAAAAGATGTCAATGATAATATATCTATATGTGAAAACCTCTCTTTCCTTATTACTCCCTATTAATTGCAACAATGACCAAAGCTATGTCTTCCAACTCCCAACAACTTTTAATCATCATATTTCCATGTGAAGTCATTACTCTCAATAAGATCAATATGAACTTTTTGTTTTTTTATTCTTTTCTCTATTCTTTTATTCACCCAAGATCATGGCAAAATAATCAAGCCCTTGACTCAACACTAATCTTTATTATATATAGCTTACGGACTCGATTACATAGAGAGATCATAAAGCAAAACTCAAAACTAGATCATGCCATAAACTTTATTCTACTAGATCAAGATACTACTAATAGGATCAAACTAAGAAAAACGGTAAAGATAGGAATTGTGATTGTGATACGATACCGGGGCACCTCCCCCAAGCTTGGCAGTTGCCAAGGGGAGTGCCCATACCCATGTGATTATATCTCCTTTGTCGGTGAAGAAGGTGGAGGTGATGTTGGCTTAGTTGATGGCTTAGGCTTCTCCCTTAATTTGCGCTTGAGGACGGCATTTTGATCCCTCAGATCATCGATCTCCCACTCCAGGGTTAATATCTTTTTGCATAGGTCCTGCTTATTTTCCTGCAAGAGACGAAAAGGGATAAACTCGAACTTGGGTTTCTTTGCCCTATCAGGGAGACTTGACTTTTTGAACTCCATGTGCATGTCCCCAGGTTGAGGTAATGGTGCTTCATCTTCATCTGAGCTCGTCTCCTCCTTACCCTTGGGTTCATGGTCCTCTTCTTCCTCCTGGTCCATCCATCGTGTTCAACATCTCCATAGACCTTTGGATTTGCTAAGTAATCATCCACATAGCTTTCTCCTTCCTAATCCTGGGAAGACATGTTGATTTAATCTGCAACGGGACAGCTCGAAACGAAGACAGGAGATTTTTGCGTGATACGAGAGTCAAAACCTTCGGGAGAATATATAATGAATTTTAACCGACCAAAATACGTATCATGCAAGAAAACAGAGTCCGGAAGGCACACGAGGCGCTCACGAGGTAGGGGGGCGCGCCCAGGGGGTAGGGCGCGCCCACCACCCTCGTGGGGCCCTTGTTTCCTTCCTGGACTGCTACTTATTTTTCTATTTTTCTAAATATTCCAAAATGGAGAAATATTGCCTTAAAAATTGTTTTGGAGTCGGTTTACTTACCGTACCACATACCTATTCCTTTTGGGAGTCTGAAACGTTCTGGAAAGTGTCCCTTATATATTCCTCCAGGGTTACGGTTTCAATAATATTGGTTTCAACATTTATGGGATTACCTGAGATATAATGTTTGATTCTTTGACCGTTTACCACCTTCGGATTTGTGCCTTCGAAGTTGTTGATTTTTATGGCACCGGAACGATAGACTTCCTCGATAACATAGGGGCCTTCCCATTTAGAGAGAAGTTTTCCTGCAAAAAATCTTAAACGAGAGTTGTATAGCAATACATAATCACCTACATTAAACTCATGCTTTTGTATCCTTTTGTCGTCCCATCTTTTAACTTTTTCTTTAAACAACTTGGCATTTTCATAAGCTTGGGTTCTCCATTCATCAAGTGAGCTAATATCAAATAACCTCTTCTCACCGGCAAGTTTAAAATCATAGTTAAGCTCTTTAATAGCCCAATATGCCTTATGTTCTAGTTCGAGAGGTAAGTGACATGCTTTTCCATAAACCATTTTATACGGAGACATACCCATAGGGTTTTTGTATGCAGTTCTATAAGCCCATAATGCATCATCAAGTTTCTTAGACCAATTCTTTCTAGACCTATTAACAGTCTTTTGCAAAATTAATTTGAGCTCTCTATAGCTCAACTCTACTTGACCACTAGACTGTGGGTGATAAGGAGATGCAATTCTATGATTAACATCATATTTAGCAAGCATTTTACAGAAAGCACCATGAATAAAGTGTGAACCACCATCAGTCATTAAATATCTAGGGACTCCAAACCTCGAGAAAATAACTTCCTTAAGCATTTTAATAGAAGTGTTATGATCAGCACTACTAGTTGGAATAGCTTCTACCCATTGAGTAACATAATCAACAGCAACTAGAATATGTGTGTATCCATTAGAGGCAGGAAAAGGTCCCATATAATCAAAGCCCCAAACATCAAATGGTTCAATAACAAGAGAATAATTCATAGGCATATCTTGACGTCTACTAATATTACCAATTCTTTGACATTCATCACAAGACAAGACAAACTTACGGGCATCCTTGAAGAGAGTAGGCCAATAAAAACCAGATTGCAATACCTTATGTGCAGTTCTATCTCCAGCGTGGTGCCCTCCATAAGACTCGGAATGACACTTGCATAAGATCTGTTCCTGTTCATGCTCAGGTACACAACGTCTAATAACACCATCTACTCCTTTATAAAGATGTGGGTCATCCCAAAAGTAATGTCTCAAATCATAGAAAAACTTTTTCTTTTGTTGGTATGTGAAGCTAGGTGGTATAAATTTAGCAACAATATAATTAGCATAATCAGCATACCATGGAGTACTACGAGAAGTACTTATAACATTTAATTGTTCATCAGGAAAGTTATCATTAATAGGTAGTGGGTCATCAAGAATATTTTCTAACCTAGACAGGTTGTCTGCAACGGGGTTCTCAGCTCCCTTTCTATCAACAATATGCAAATCAAATTCTTGTAGCAAGAGAACCCATATAATAAGTCTAGGTTTAGCATCTTTCTTTTCCATAAGATATTTAATAGCAGCATGATCAGTTTGAATAGTTACTTTAGAATCAACAATATAAGATCTGAACTTATCACAAGCAAATACAACTGCTAAAAGCTCTTTTTCAGTAGTAGCATAATTTCTTTGAGCATTGTCTAGAGTCTTACTAGCATAATGAATAACATTTAATTTCTTATCAACCCTTTACCCTAGAACAACACCCACAACTTAATCACTAGCATCACACATAATTTCAAAGGGTAGGTTCCAATCAGGTGGCTGAACAACAGGTGCAGTGACTAATGCTTTCTTAAGTATTTCAAATGCTTCTACACAATCATCATCAAAGACAAATGGTATATCTTTCTGCAATAAATTAGTCAGAGGCCGAGAAATTTTTGAGAAGTACTTAATGAACCTCCTATAAAATTTGGCGTGACCAAGGAAACTTCTTATACCTTTGATGTCCTTGGGACATGGCATCTTTTCAATAGCATCAACCTTGGCTTTATCAACTTCAATACCTCTTTCAGAAACTTTATGCCCCAAGACAATACCTTCATTAACCATAAAGTGGCACTTTTCCCAATTCAAGACAAGATTAGTTTCTTCACATCTCTGCAAAACTCGATCAAGATTGCTCAAGCAATCATCAAAAGAGGAACCATAGACGGAAAAGTCGTCCATGAAAACCTCACAAATCTTTTCAAAAAAGTTAGAGAATATAGCCATCATGCATCTTTGAAAGGTAGCAGGTGCATTACATAAACCAAAAGGCATACATCTATAAGCAAAATTACCAAAAGGGCATGTAAAAGTAGTCTTTGATTGATCTCTAGCTGACACAGGTATTTGAGAGAAACCAAAATAACCATCTCGAAAGCAATAGTGTGTATGCTTGCATAATCTTTGTAGCATTTGGTCAATAAAAGGTAAGGGGTAATCATCTTTCTTAGTAGCTTTATTTAATTTGCGGAAATCAATCACCATCCTATAACCTATGATAATTCTTTGTGGAATCAATTCATCTTTATCATTAGGAACAACAGTAATACCTCCCTTCTTAGGGACACAATGGACAGGACTTACCCACTCACTATCAGTAACGGGATAGATTATACCTGCTTCCAGAAGCTTGAGTATTTCTTTTCTTACCACTTCTTTCATTTTAGGATTCAGACGTCGTTGAGGATCACGAACTGGTTTGGCGCCTGCTTCCAAATTTATTTTATATTGACATAGAGTGGGACTAATGCCCTTAAGATCATCAAGAGTATATCCAATAGCAGCACGATGCTTCTTCAGAGTTTTCAATAATCTTTCTTCTTCATGCTCTAAAAGGTTAGCACTAATAATAACAGGATATATCTTCTTTTCATCAAGATAAGCATATTTAAGATTATCAGGCAAAGGTTTAAGCTCAAACATGGGATCACCCTTAGGTGGAGGAGGATCCCCTAAGATTTCAACAGGCAAATTGTGATGCAGAATAGGTTCCTGTTTAAAGAATACTTCATCTATTTCCCTTTTTTCATTCATGAACATATCATTTTCATGGTCTAGCAAATAGTGTTCTAAAGGATCACTAGGAGGTACGGCAATAGAAGCAAGACTAATAATTTCATCCTTACTAGGTAATTCTTCCTCACGATGTTGTTTACTAAATTTAGAGAAATTAAACTCATGAACCATATCATCCAAGCCAACAGTAACAACATTCTTTGTGCAATCTATGGTAGCATTGACAGTATTTAAGAAGGGTCTACCAAATATAATGGGACAAAAGCTATCTTGTGGGGAAGTAAGAACAAGAAAATCAGCAGGATATTTAGTTTTCCCACACAAGACTTCAACATCTCTAACAATTCCAATTGGTGAAATAGTATCTCTATTGGCAAGTTTAATAGTAACATCAATATCTTCTAACTCAACAGGTGCAATTTCATTCTTAATTTCTTCGTATAAAGTATGCGGTATAACACTAGTACTTGCACCCATATCACAAAGCCATGATAACAATGATCTCCTATTTTAACAGAAATAACAGGCACACCTACCACAGGTCTATGTTTATCTTTAGCACAAGGTTTAGCAATTCCAGCAGTTTCACCTTTGAACTGAATAACATGCCCATCAATATTATCAGACAAGAGATCTTTAACAATAGCAATATTAGGTTCTACTTTAACTTGCTCAGGAGGCGTATAAGTTCTAATATTGCTTTTACGAACAATAGTTGAAGCTTTAGCATGATCCTTTATTCTGACAGGGAAATGTGGTTTCTCAATATAAGAAGTAGGAACAATAGGATCATTATAAGTGACAGTCTTTTCTTCAACTTTAATAGGTGCAACTACTTTTACTTCTATGGGAGGATGATATTTAAACCACTTCTCATTAGGGAGATCAACATAAGTAGCAAAAGATTCATAGAAAGAAGCTACTATCTCAGAGTCAAGTCCATATTTAGTGCTAAACTTACGGAAAATATGGGTATCCATAAAAGATTTAACACAATCAAACTTAGGTGTCATACCTGACTCCTTACCTTCGTCGAGGTCCCAATCTTCAGAGTTGTGTTTAATTCTATCCAATAAATTCCATCTGAATTCAATAGTCTTCATCATAAAAGAGCCAGCACAAGAAGTATCGAGCATGATTTGATTATTATGGGAAAGCCGAGCATAAAAACTTTGCATAATTATTTCTCTCGAGAGCTCATGATTGGGGCATGAATATAACATTGATTTAAGCCTCCCCCAAGCTTGAGCGATGCTTTCTCCTTCGCGAGGCCAAAAATTATATATATAATTGCGATCATGATGAACAAGATGCATAGGGTAATCCTTTTGATGAAATTCCAACTTAATACGTGCTACAAGGTACATAGGTCAAAGTTTCATAACTACCTTATCCCACACAAATCGTTTACCTATAACGATTCACTACCCTTATGAAAAATCAATTACACCAGAGCGTTTCCGAGGGCGAATCCACTTTGAATTTGATAAATGTATTGCTTGTGAAGTATGTGTTCGCGTATGTCCGATAGATTTACCCGTTGTGGATTGGAGATTTGAAAAGGATATTAAAAGAAAACAATTGCTTAATTATAGTATTGATTTCGGAGTTTGTATATTTTGTGGCAATTGTGTTGAGTACTGTCCAACAAGCTGTTTATCAATGACTGAAGAATATGAACTTTCTACCTATGATCGTCATGAATTGAATTACAATCAAATTGCTTTAAGTTGGTTACCAATCTCCATAATGGGAGATTACACAATTCAAACAATTAGGAATTCGTCTGAAAGTAAAATAAACAAAGAAAAATCTTCGAATTCAAGAACGATTACTGATTACTAAACTTTGATTTTGTCTTTTTGTTATAAAAATCTAATAATTCTTTATTAAACTTTAAAATTAAACTATAAAGAAAAACGAAAAACTACTGCTTATTGCAAATTATTTCTTATTTTAAATCAGACTAGATTTTCGTGATATAATATAATTTATAACTATAAGTTTATACACAAAAAAAATACCCTAATCCTTTTTTCCTTCCTTGAATCCTTTAGTTTTAGTCAGTTCATGAAAAATTTTATACTATTAATTTCTTTTTATCCATAATGGATTTATCTGGACCAATACATGAGATTCTTATGCTATTTGGGGGATTTGTTCTTCTACTAGGGGGTCTAGGAGTAGTATTACTTACCAACCCCATTTATTCTGCCTTTTCGCTGGGATTAGTTCTTGTTTGTATATCCTTATTCTATTTTTTATTAAATTCCTACTTTGTAGCTGTCGCACAACTTCTTATTTATGTGGGAGCCATAAATGTCTTGATCATATTCGCTGTAATGTTCGTAAATGGCTCAGAATGGTCTAAAGATAAGAATTATTGGACTATTGGAGATGGGTTCACTTCACTCGTTTGTATAACTATTGTTTTTTCACTAATGACTACTATCCCAGATACGTCGTGGTATGGAATTCTTTGGACTACAAGATCAAACCAAATAGTAGAACAGGGTCTCATAAATAATGTTCAACAAATTGGAATTCATTTAGCAACCGATTTTTATCTTCCGTTTGAACTCATTTCCATAATTCTTCTAGTTTCTTTAATAGGTGCAATTACTATGGCTCGGCAATAAGAAAACTTAGAAAAAGTACAAATTATAAGAATTGCAAATCTAAAATAAATAACTAAAGAATCACAATTTTGATTTAGTAAAATCCATCTACTGCCAACAAATACCTCCTTTTTTCTTTTTCTTTTGTTGTGTAATTGTTCTATTGTAATTAATTGAATCGGTTCAATTCTTGCCCTCATATTGAAATGAATCGAGATTGATAAGGAGTTAGTTAATGATGTTTGAGCATGTACTTTTTTTGAGTGTCTATTTATTTTCGATTGGTATCTATGGATTGATCACAAGCCGAAACATGGTTAGAGCTCTAATATGTCTTGAACTTATACTGAATTCAATTAATCTAAATCTTGTAACATTTTCTGATCTATTTGATAGTCGCCAATTAAAAGGAGATATTTTCGCAATTTTTGTTATAGCCCTTGCAGCTGCTGAAGCCGCTATTGGACTATCCATTCTTTCTTCCATCCATCCTAATAGGAAATCCACTCGTATCAATCAATCTAATTTATTGAATAATTAGACTTTTGAATAATTAGACATAGAATCCTCTAAACAAAGGCGCACATATTAAAATAAATAGAAATCAATACTATTTTCTTAGTATTATTTGAGAATATCCATTTTTTAGTAGATTATTGCATAGTATTCTTTTTCACTTAAATGAATTTTTGTATTTGTAATTCATTGATATTGCAATTTGAATATTGCAATAATTTATATTGAAAAGACGATAGCCAATTTATTGGCTAATTCGAATTCGTCTGTACAATTCGTAAAATTCTTTCTTATTTCTTATTTATTGTTGAAATCCAAAATTAAAGTCTCTTGGCTCTCTTCACGCTTTCTCACAAACAGATTAAAAAATAGATTTTTTTTTGAAGTTTGGATAAACCATTGCTTCGTCTGGTGTCTACAATACATATGACTCATTATAGTACTAATTTCATTTTTACCAGATCGAAAAATTTTATGTTGAAAAGAAAAATTTATAGATCCAATGTCACATTCCGTAAAAATTTACGATACATGTATAGGATGCACTCAATGTGTACGAGCTTGTCCAACAGATGTAATAGAAGAGCTTGCCCCACCCATGAGTAAATATTTCATAGTAGCCTCATTAGACCGTAGATCTCTCTTGGTATATCCAGACAATAGGTAGGAACATAAACTGAAACATTCTGGAGATACAAAGATAGTTATTAAGTCGTTAGCACCACATAAAAACATTCCCCCTAGAGTAGCTGTTAATACGAATAACAGAAACTCTGTTATAGCCATTTCTGTACATTCAATGTACTCTACGGATAGAGGAATACATAAAGTTGAACATAATAAAATGAGAAATTGAAAGATTTCGTTGAAATTGTTCGTTTGGAAATTTCCCGAAAAGCTAATTATAGGTTCTTCTCTCCATCGGAACAATAGGGCTGTTATGCTTATTACTAAACTTGTTGAAGAGATGAAATAGAACCAAGGTCTATCTTTTTGATCAGAGGTTGAATCGATCATCAGAAGAAGAATTAGGCCAAAAATTAGGATACATTCTGGGAAAATGAAACTTCCATTGAAGAGAAGCAAATGAAACGCTTTCATAAAAATTCTTGTAGAATCGAGAATGAAGTTTTCATTCTGTACATGCCAGATCATGAATTAGTAACTGCATCCAATCTCCGAAAAGTCCCGATTGTTTCGATTTTTGAAATGGGATATTTACGGAATCCCCATGAATATGATCAAACCTTATTCCATGCTATTTCCATAAGATTCTTCTTTCTTATTCTTAAGCAAGCCCTCGAGAGGGCTTAGTTGATCATGATTTATGTTTTCTCTTTCTTTTCCTTTTTGTTTGTTTCGAGAAAGATATCGTCTGATTCTCCTTCTATTGATTCTTTTCCGATCGAGATGTACGGATCCATGTGTCTACATACATAGATTCTGTTCATGGATTAACGAAAATGTGCAAGAGCTCTATTTGCCTCTGCCATTCTATGAGTCGCTTCCTTTTTGCGTATGGCACCCCCACTCCCTTTGGCAGCATCTACTAATTCGGAACTTAATTTGAAAGCCATATTTCGACCCGGACGCTTTTGGGATGCTTCTAATAACCAACGAATGGCAAGTGCTCTTCCTTGTTTAGATCCTATTTCAATCGAAACTTTCCGCGTCGATCCTTTTTTATTACGTCTTGTTTTTACTCCTATATTGGGAGTTACTCTACGTATTGCTTGACGTAAAACCAATAGTGGATTTGTTTCTGTGTTTTGTTGAATCTTTTTCACGGCTCGATAGAGAATTTGATAAGCCAATGATTTTTTTCTGTCTTTCATAATACGGTTAACCACCATGTTAACTAATCGATTACGAAAAATTGGATCGGATTTTGCAGTTCTTTTTTCTGCAGTACCTCGACGTGACATGAGCGTGAAAGAGGTTCAAGAATCCGTTTTCTTTTTATAAGGGCTAAAATCACTTATTTTTTTGGCTTTTTGACCCCATATTGTAGGGTGGATCTCGAAAATTATATATATAATTGCGATCATGATGAACAAGATGCATAGGGTAATCCTTTTGATGAAATTCCAACTTCAATATTTTATAGTCCCATGATCTCATATCATCACATAGCCTATACCATATCAATGCGCCTCCCTTCAAAGATAAAGGGAAGACCTTCTTCTTAGCAACATCATCGGGTATACCTGCAAGCTTAAATAATCCACAAACTTCATCCACATATATTAAGTGCTCATCAGGATGTTTTGTTCCATCTCCTGTAAAAGGGTTAGCTAGCAGTCTTTCCATCATACTCGAAGGATACTCATAAGGAATTTCATTTTCAATAGGTTCAGTAGGTTGAGGAGCAACTCTTTTCTCTACTGGACGGGGTGAAGATACCCCAAACAAGCCCCTCAGATAATTACTTTCCATAGTAACAAGTGACAGTAAATTTCAGCACACTATATAAATTTTTCCTTACCAAATTCCACCTACCAAAGGCGCTACACTCCTCGGAAACGGCGCCAGAAAAGAGTCTTGATGACCCACAAGTATAGGGGATCTATCGTAGTCCTTTCTATAAGTAAGAGTGTCGAACCCAACGAGGAGCAGAAGGAAATGATAAGCGGTTTTCAGCAAGGTATTCTCTGCAAGTACTGAAATAAGTGGTAACAGATAGTTTTGTGATAAGATAGGTTGTAACGAGCAACAAGTAACAAAAGTAAATAAAGTGCAGCAAGGTGGCCCAATCCTTTTGTAGCAAAGGACAAGCCGAAACAAACTCTTATAATAGGAAAAGCGCTCTCGAGGACACATGGGAATATCGTCAAGCTAGTTTTCATCACGTTCATATGATTCGCGTTCGATACTTTGATAATTTGATATGTGGGTGGACTGGTGCTTGGGTGATGTTCTTACTTGAACAAGCATCCCACTTATGATTAACCTCTATTGCAAGCATCCGCAACTACAGCAAAAGTATTAAGGTAAACCTAACCATAGCATGAAACATATGGATCCAAATCAGCCCCTTACGAAGCAACGCATAAACTAGGGTTTAAGCTTCTGTCACTCTAGCAACCCATCATCTACTTATTACTTCCCAATGCCTTCCTCTAGGCCCAATAATGGTGAAGTGTTATGTATTCGACGTTCACATAACACCACTGGAGGCTAGACAACATACATCTTATCAAAATATCAAACGAATACCAAATTCACATGACTACTAATAGCAAGACACTAGTAGATATTAGGCCAATAATGACCAACAACTAACAATCCTCGGTTGTTATTAGTACGGTGTGCTAGTCCCACGTCCAAACTAGGAATTCCTCCAAACTAACTCTATGAAACCTCCCTAACAAGAGTAGGTCTGCCCGTCGTTAGTTTTGTTATGCTTAGAGTAATTTATGTCCTTATCTGATAAAACAAACGATAAAAGAGGAAGATAATTACCAATAAAATCTAGATACCCTTCGCATGCGCTGATTTCCCTCGAGAGCTCTCCCTGCCGCCTCTCTTTCTTCCAGCCGCCGCCTCGTCCTCCTCTCCCTTCCGCTCTCCCACCTCCCTCCAGATCTTGCGTGCAGCGCCGGATTTCGGGCGGACTGCAGGGGATGTCGGCCAGATTCCAGTTCCCGTGGACATCCTCCCCAGCGTTCCTCATGGGAGCGGGCCACGTGATGCTATCTCGGTGGTGGCGGCCGCGGACACCATGAGGAGGCACAGTTTGGAGATCTCGTAGCCACGCTTTACACGACCAAAGGGCCTGCGCCGATGTCAACGTCACCTCCAGGAAAAACGGCGGCGAGATGCACAAGTAAGCATGATGTCGATGATGATGCACAGTACAACATGTTATAGCAGATTCTGAATTTGACTGGTCGTCTTTGTCATGCCATGAACAGAACAGATCTAGGCGTGAGCATTGCTGGGACGTCCACAAGCAGCCGTGCAACATGTGATTAACTAATTGTATTCTTCACTGCACCATTTTTGTTTGCATTTTTTCATTTTGAAAGTGTAGATGCAAACATGGATGCAGGGTCGTACAGGTGATAGATGATACCAGTCTTCTCAAGGGATTCTTGGAGATGGGTGTTGCACATGATCCAGGTAAGTGCCTACACTTGTGATCAACACATATTTACATTTTCTCTACTTGAAAGATATGAAAGGAAGGACCGTGGGTTTGGCTACCTAAGTTCTTATTATCGTGTACACCATTGAAAATTTTGTCTTGTCTTCTCAACTAAAAAGAATATTTAATGTGTCTGATGATTGCAGAATGACCTCTTCCATGGATGGCCTATTGACTCCAATTTCTGGAGATGGGTCGATGTAAGCATTGCTTGATTATTGAGCATCAATCTCTGAAAATATATTAGGTGTACATAATATATACTACTTATAACTAACACACTTTTGTGTACAATTTCCTCTTTTGATTTAATTTGGCAGAATCCCTAAGAGGTAAATATATCTAACTTACAAATCAATTATGTTTTTGTAGAACTGATGGTCCACCGTAATACAAGCATCAAGAGGTGCTATAGTAATTGGTGAAGAATGATATGCACTTAAGTACAAGGAATGATGATGGTGTGTCATGGCCAAAGATTATGAAAAGAAAATCTCTTTTCTAGTTGTTGCATGATTTCTTGTTAGAGATGAACAACTACAATGGTTGTCTAGAGAGTTTTGGGGTTCATAATTTCTGAATGGTATTTTATCTCCAGAAATGTATGTGAGGATCATGTTCAATATATATGGTTTTGATCAATAAAATCAGGGCTATGATACTTTGGTTGTTCAGATTCTTTAATTGCCTAATTGGTGTGGTCGCTAATCTTTAAAAGTTGAGAGAAAAGCTAAAGTGGTAAAAAAATGTCTTACATTTTGGGACAGAGGGAGTAACATTTAGCATCAATCAAAACAATTTTAGCAATGAGAAAAGTGGTCGCTAATACACAAACTGTGGTCGTTATTCTCTCAAAATTAACGACGACACACTCTCTTGTTGTTACAAAATAACAATGGGAAAAAGTATATGGTCGTTATACTTTTAACAACGGAGCCTATTACGACCACAAAATTGTGGTCGTTAATGACTTTCAACGACCACATTCTAACTTTTAACAACCACATACCCCGTCGTTAAAAATCATTTTCCTAGTAGTGAGACTTCTCCCTTGTCCTCAGGAACGAACGGAATTACTCACAAAGCATATTCATCTTCATAATCAGAGGGGTAATAATATGCACATAGGATCTGAACATATAATCTGCCACCAATTAAACCAACTAGCATCAACTACAAGGAGTAATTAACACTACTAGCAACCTACTAGCACCAATCCCGGACTTGGAGACAAGAATTGGATACAAGAGATGAACTAGGGTTTTGAGATGAGATGGTGCTGATGAAGATGTTGCTGGAGATTGCCCTCTCCCAATGAGAGGAGCGTTGGTGATGACAATGGTGATGATTTCCCCCTCCCGGAGGGAAATTTCCCTGGCAGAACAGCTCTGCCGGAGCTCTAGATTGAATCCGCCAAGGTTCCGCCTTGTGGCGGCGGAGTCTCGTCCCGAAAAGTTCCTCTCTATTTTTTTCTCATCGAAAGACCTCATATAGGAGAAGATGGGCATCGGAGAGCCACCAGGAGGCCCACGAGGTAGGGGGGCACGCCCTAGGGGGGGCACCCTCGTGAGAAGGGTGTGGCTCCCCTGGCCTTCATCTTTTGCGTGGATTTTTCTTTATTTCTTTTAAGACGTTCTGTGGAGTTTCAGGACTTTTGGAGTTGCGCAGAATAGGTCTCTAATATTTGCTCCTTTTCCAGACCAGAATTCCAGCTGCCGGCATTCTCCCTCCTTATGTAAACCTTGTAAAATAAGAGAGAATGTCCATAAGTATTGTGACATAAAGTGAAATAACATTCCATAAAGCGATAAATATCGATATAAAAGCATGATGCAAAATGGACATATCATGGGCCCGGCAAAAATCTTCCACCTACGGCGGAGATACATCACGTGAGGGGCGGGGAAGTCGACATCGACCCACATGCGACCATTCCCGCAACCCCTCATGTGCAGCCTCAAGGCCTTTGGCGGGTCAAGCACCATCTCCCGGGCGAACGGAGTGGGGATGCATAGGTGACCGCACACCGACTGTACAGCCTGATGAAGAACTCGTGGGGCTGGTCTCCAATGTGGCCCTCCATTGGGGGGGGGGGGGGGCGAGCCGCTGGCGGAAGCGCGGCCGGTGCGCCGCCCCGTCCTCCTCTCCCCCGAGTGCCGCGGCGGCCTCGGCCACACCCCTCCCTCTTCCTCTCACAGCAGGCTCTGTTGCCATGGGCTCCGGAGGAGGGGGGCACGCTGTCGAGCAGAAGGGAAGCAAGAGACCAGGTGAGGAGGAGACAAATAAAGAAGGACGCCATCCCTCTCCACCCTTTATAGAGGGGTAATGACCCACAAGTATAGGGGATCTATCGTAGTCCTTTCGATAAGTAAGAGTGTCGAACTCAACGAGGAGCAGAAGGAAATGATAAGCAGTTTTCAGTAAGGTATTCTCTGTAAGCACTGAAATTATCGGTAACCGATAGTTTTGTGATAAAGTAATTTGTAACGGGTAACAAGTAATAAAAGTAAATAAAGTGTAGCAAGATGGCCCAATCCTTTTTGTAGCAAAGGACAAGACTGAACAAACTCTTATATAAAGGAAAGCGCTCCCGAGGCCACATGGGAATTATCGTCAAGCTAGTTTTCATCACACTCGTATGATTCGCGTTCGGTACTTTCATAATTTGATATGTGGGTGGACCGGTGCTTGGGTACTGCCCTTCCTTGGAAAAGCATCCCACTTATGATTAACCCCTCTTGCAAGCATCCGCAACTACAAAATAAGTATTAAGGTAAACCTAACCATAGCATGAAACATATGGATCCAAATCAGCCCCTTACGAAGCAACTCATAAACTAGGGTTTAAGCTTCTGTCACTCTAGCAACCCATCATCTACTTATTACTTCACAATGCATTCCTCTAGGCCCAAACAATGGTGAAGTGTCATGTAGTCGACGTTCACATAACACCACTAGAGGAGAGACAACATACATTTCATCAAAAATATCGAACGAATACCAAATTCACATTACTACTTATAGCAAGACTTCTCCCATGTCCTCAGGAACAAACATAACAACTCACAAATCATATTCATGTTCATAATCAGAGGGGTATTAATATGCATAAAGGATATGAACATATGATCTTCCACCGAATAAACCAACTAGCATCAACTACAAGGAGTAATCAACACTACTAGCAACCCACATGTACCAACATGAGGTTTTGGGACAAAGATTGGATACAACAGATGAACTAGGGTTCGAGATGAGATGGTGCTGGTGAAGATGTTGATGGAGATTGACCTCCTCCCGACGAGAGGATCGATGATGATGACGGTGGCGATGATTTCCCCCTCCCAGAGGGAAGTTTCCCCGGCAGAACAGCTCCGCCGGAGCCCTAAATTGGTTCCGCCTCATGGCGGCGGAGTTTCGTCCAGTGAGCTTGCTTATGATTTTTTCTCGGACGAAAGACCTCATATAGAATAAGATGGGCACCGGAGGCCTACCAGGGGGCCCCCGAGGCAGGGGGGCACGCCCAGGGGGGAAGGGCATGCCCCCACCCTCATGGATGGTGGGTGGCCCCCTTCTGGTACTTCCTTCGCCCAATATTTTTTATATATTCTGAAACATGCTCCCATGAAGTTTTAGAACTTTTGGAGTTGTGCAGAATAGGTCTCTAATATTTTCTCCTTTTCCAGCCTAGAATTCCAGCTGCCGGCATTCCCCCTCTTCATGTAAACCTTGTAAAATAAGAGAGAATAGGCATAAGTATTGTGACTTAATGTGTAATAACAGCCCATGATGCAATAAATATTGATATAAAAGCATGATGCAAAATGGACGTATCAACTCCCCCAATCTAGGGCTCTAGAGGAGCTGTTCTGCCGGGGAAACTTCCCTCCCGGAGGGGGAAATCATCGCCATCGTCATAACCAATGCTCCTCTCATCAGGAGAGGGCAATCTCTATCAACATATTCATCAGCACCATCTCCTCTCAAAAACCTAGTTCATCTCTTGTATCCAATTCTTGTCTCCAAGTCCGGGATTGGTGCTAGTAGCTAGGTTGCTAATAGTGTTAATTACTCCTTGTAGTTGATGCTAGTTGGTTTATTTGGTGGAAGATCATATGTTCAGATCCTATATGCATATTAATACCCCTCTGATTATGAACATGTTTATGCTTTGTGAGTAGTTACATTTGTTCCTGAGGACATGGGAGAAGTCTTGCTATTAGTAGTCATGTGAATTTGGTATTCATTCGATATTTTGATGAGATGTATGTTGTCTCCCCTCTAGTGGTGTTATGTGAACGTCGACTACATGACACTTCACCATTATTTGGGCCTAGAGGAAGGCATTGGGAAGTAATAAGTAGATGATGGGTTGCTAGAGTGACAGAAGCTTAAACCCTAGTTTATGCATTGCTTCGTAAGGGGCTGATTTGGATCCATATGTTTCATGCTATGGTTAGGTTTACCTTAATACTTTTGTTGTAGTTGCGGATGCTTGCAATAGAGGTTAATCATAAGTGGGATGCTTGTCCAAGTAAGGACAGTACCCAAGCACCGGTCCACCCACATACCAAATTATCAAAGTACCGAACGGGAATCATATGAGCGTGATGAAAACTAGCTTGATGATATTCCCATGTGTCCTCGGGAGCGCTTTTCTCTATATAAGAGTTTGTCCAGGCTTGTCCTTTGATACAAAAAGGATTGGGCCACCTTGCTGCACTTTATTTACTTTTGTTACTTGTTGCTCGTTACAAATTATCCTATCACAAAACTATCTGTTACCACTTGTTTCAGTACTTGCAGAGAATACCTTTCTAGAAACCGCTTATCATTTCCTTCTGCTCCTCGTTGGGTTCGACACTCTTACTTATCGAAAGGACTATGATAGATCCCCTATACTTGTAGGTCATCATGTAATCATGTTCTATCCTCACAAACAAATTCTTCAAGGAAACTAACAGACCATGCATTGTTATATACTCATGTTCTGTGGGCAAATTTTTTGTGAGCATATTATTCTAGCTATTGATTGCTGAAGGGCGAACATAGGTATGTACACATGGTAAGCATTACAGGATTTCACTACTTCAAAATATAGAGTTCTCCATATGCACATTCACTTCCCTAATTTATAGTTAGATGAAATCAACAGTGTGATGCATGTTTCTACATCATGAAAATGAGGAAACTAACATGACCATTCATACACACTCATATTTAGTAGTATATAGATTACTATAAAATAAGGAGAATATCAATATCTTCCTAACAGTTTGATTATTCATGGGTACAAATTGGCTGTAATGACATGGTCACAATCGCATGAATTAACTCATTCCAAATATAGCTGATTTACGTCATCTCTAATACATTGCCATAGTTCTACTCAAATTCTGCTCAAACAGGGATATGTCAATCATCACAAAAAGTTCAAATAGTGTCATGGAGTCATCATTAATATCAGACAGAAACAACTTACATGCACCGTCCCAGCAATACGTGGTGCCATCTGCTTTGTTGATCGCATAGATGATGCCATTGTGTTCAATAGCATCACAGAAGTGTGTATCAGCTTTGATGACGATCCACTGCGAGCCGAGCTATCTCCAGCTAAAGAAGGCACCGGCAGAAAGATAGGCGAGTCCCTTGTCGAACAACACAATTGGCTTGAAGTATGCGTAATCCACATGTCGTGTGGGCACTTGGAAGATTACAATCTTCTGCAAAACAAGGTGCGTCCAACTAGCGACGTAATCTGGATGACTTGGACCGCGAAGGTAAAACTCTATATCATCCAACGGAGGAAGGATAATCTCATGGGAGGTCTGGAAGTTCACGAGCACCAACTTTTCCCCGTCTTCTTTGACGGCAGCCATCCAGTGGGAGTTCATGCCGAACCAGTACATACACGCAAGAAGTTTCGGGCGATGGTGATCGGATCGAAGTCGAGGGAAATGATATACGGCAACCCACTACATACCTGCATAGAAGTTTCGGCTAATGGAGGTCGGATTGAAGTTAAGGGGCATCATGTACGCCTCCGTATCATGATGAGAAAATCTCGCAAGACCAGATAGCAGCAAGCAGGGTGTCTTGAATAGCTTAGGCCTTGATTCGACGATGGCCATGTGCATGCCCGTCGAGCATGCAGCCAGCCGCAGGGCGCTCAACATATCCATACACGAACAACAGAGGTCGAGGACGTCAGTGGGGAGATTTCTCCAATCGCTCATATGGATGGTGTGCGGTTCGCGTTCGACCATGGTGGAGTTTGGAAGGTGGGGTTTTGGGGGCTTGATTTACACGGGAGAAGGCTTTCGGTGCTGGAGCGGCCAGCTAGGGAATAGTGGTACTAGGGGAGGCAAGCGAGGCGAGGGTATGCGGGGGCACAGTGAGATGATGAAGAGTGACCTCAGGATCTCCGGTGAGACGGAGATTGAGATGGAGTGGTGCTAGGGGAGAGGGAGATGAGGCGAGGCATGTTATACATCGACGGTGACAGTGACTGCACAGTGCACAAGGTGAGGCTGACTTTGGTAACCCGGACACGCCGCCTGGACTGGTGTCACCTCAGGCACAGGGTCTTGTCACTTCACTGTGAGGACCGGATGAATAATAGTATTTTGACCATCAAGTGTACCACAGTTGTACAACTACTACTAGTTGGAGTAGTAGGAACATGAGTAGTACTCCCTTCGGTCCTCTTTTATTTGCGCATAATTTTTTTCAGTATTTCTCTAATTAGTCTGTGTATATACCCTTTTGCATGCGCCCATTTCCCTCCATGCCCTGCATTCACAACATTAATTAGTGTACGCATGAGCAGCTGCAGCCAGACTCCAGCCAACAAACCGCAACATGCAAGTGGGCTATTCTGTGCGAGTGGGAGAGAGAAAAGGAAACCGAAGAGCCCGTCCAATCCATTGCATGCAGCAGTCATACCACCGGAGCTCTCCTCATGCATGCGCATAATTTCTCCCATTTACTTCTCCATCGAGAACCAATTTTCCTCGGCTTCTTCACTGCTCCTTGATCTTCATTTGCATCCAAACCACACTACATTCACATTGTTTTAACCTCTTCGCATCCTCTTGTAGTAATTCTGAAGCCCCTAAAAATAATCATCTTCTTCAGTTAGAATAGCCATCTAATCCTAATTCTCCAAACCATAGCCCTTGGGTCCAGCGGTTCCAAATGGCGAAAGAGATCGAGATGCAGGTTTTTAGCATCCAACATGTCCTCATCGAAGGCTCATTAAGCATAGTTGCCACAGTCACCGACCACCCGAGGGTTGTTCGGAAGTGGATCAACAATGTATCCAACTCAATCCAAAAGGTGGAGATGAAGGTCATCGGTCTCAACACAGAGTACACGGAGCGTGCCACTGGGAAGATCCAACGCGCCGCCGTCCTTTAGCTATGCCTCGAAGATGATGTTTTGGTGTACCACATCATACACGCGCCCTCCATACCGGGTGAGTTTCATGATTTCTTGTCTCGGGAGGACATATACTTCTGTGGGGAAGCCATCGCAGGGGACAAACAGAAGTTGGAGCCATACAACCTTGATTTTAAAAGCATCACTGACCTACAAACAAAAAAAATCTTGTAGAAGATTGTGATAAACCGACACCATCCCTATTCGACATAGAAAATTTTGTGCTCAGAACAAATCTTCAGAAGGGTGACGAGACGCTGGCATTAAGGTCGTCTGGATGGGAGAACTATCCCTTGACGTACGAGTGGATAAAATATGCTGTCCTCGATGCCCGTGTGAGTTTCGAGATAGCTGCAAGGTCCAGAGAGCTTGTTGTGAAGCCGTCTCCCACAGAAAATGAGAACAACAACAAGAAGAAGATGCTGCACCAGCAGCAGGGCATTGTGGATGGATGAGCTATTTCCTCTCTTGTAAAAATATATTCCCTCTCTATGTATATTGATATAGATGGACTATTTCAATGGTGTGCATGTCTTTGGAACAAGTAGTAGCGTTGGTCCGCTTGACTATAAGGAACTATTTATCCGCCTAGCTTTCTCTACTACTCCTTCTAGTGATCGGTATGCAATGCATGTGTCCGTAGACATGACAACTTGTACATGGAAGTTCAACTACGACAACCATCACGTTTCATCCACTGTGACTCGCGATTCCCATGATGCGACCCCCAGGTGGACATTCTTCGTGGCATCGATGGGCAGTCGCAGGGCCACCAGTGCTTGAAAGAGGTTCTGTCCATGGAGGCCGATTAGGCTGGCAGGCAATGAGGAGCCCGGGTGTGCGGGCTGGAGGAGTACGACGATGTTGTCCCTGATCTTCTTGAGGACGGTGAACTTGTTGGTGGTGGCAACGATCATCTGGTCCAAATGAGAGTCGTAGTTGGCGTCGATGGAGGCCATCCACCAGCCGGTCGCATCACCGTCTGGAGATCCTCGGCGCCATGCCGCAGGCCGGCGTCGTGGACCATCTGGCACAGCTGCTTGCCGCTCGCGCGCATCGCCGCCATGAGTCTGGAGTGAGCACTTTTGTGCTTAGTGTAGGTGCTTAGGCAAATGCTTAGGTGCGTACGATGTGATAGATGCATTGGAATGGAGGGGCGCCTTTATATGAGTGCAAACTTGTTGCATTCAGACCGTGTAGCCTCTTTTCCCGGTCCTCCTCCCATTACTTCCCTCATGCGTGCATGATGCTAATTAAAGGAGGATGCATCATTGGCCGTTCAACATTTCGGGAACCGCTACCCCTCCCTCGTCTGCATTAAAGCCGTATCGGGAACTGTGTCGCCCGGTGTCAAATCGAATAGTACTGCACCACCCGCTACACGCCCAGCTGAACATGCCTCCTCGCCTCCATCAAACCCCTTCGTTAAACCCGCATGCAAACCGACAAACCTACTCCAACCACACGTCTGTTCATGAGCGGGCCGAAATTAAATGCAACACCAGCCGAGCTCCTCCCGTTCGCCCTTAGTTTAAACTAGGCCAGAAGCCGGCCAAGCTCCTACCGTCCGCCCTCTATTTAAACAAGACCAGACAGACATCGGGCAAGAATCGCACCCCTCCGCCGCTCCCCCATCTCCTCCTTCACCATTTTCTCCACTCTTCCGATGGCTTCCCAGGAGCCATTCGGTGGCATACTACCCGGCTGGGTGGCCTGCCGAGCCCTCTGGATACGAGCGAGGCCGCTCGGTGGTTCATCAACCTCGCTTGGCCCGACGGAGCCAGTTTCCGCCCCAATCTGGCGCATGGTTCAACAACTTGCCACTCTAGTTCAGCTCGATGAGGAGCGGCGAGTTGCTCCACGCCGGCATGGCGGCGAGCATGCCGGTACGAGCGTCGTCGTTGTCGCGTCGTACCGCACCACCATTGTCTACGATGGCCGTGCCTCCCGTGTCTGTGGGCGTGCCTCCCATGCCTTCGGCCGCGCCTCCCATGTCTGTGGGCGCGCCTCCCATGCCTGCGGCCGCGCCTCCCGTGCCTGCGGCAACACCATGCAGGCAGAGACAGAAGCCGGGTGTGTGGAGAGTGACGAGTCGATGGCCGGCTTCTCCGTGTCCACCGCCATCATCGAGGAGAAGTAGAACACGGGAGGCCGGCGCCACTTGGGTCCCATGAAGGCCACCGCCGAGGCGACAACTGCGCAGAAGCCGGGTGTGTGGAGAGCGACGACTCGATGGCCGGCTTCTCCGTGTCCACCGCCGAGGAGAAGTAGAACACGGGAGGCCGGCGCCACTTGGGTCCCATGAAGGCCACCGCCGAGGCGACAACTGCGCATTCAGGTGGTTTCTTTGCTACTTCGTCTCTTCCAGGACCTTCGTCGACCCCGCAAGTCTCTACCGGACATGAGGAAGACAATGGGATCCGCGGGCGGCCATTTAGATTAGGTACTCTCTCTCCTGCTGGCGGGAAATATTTGTTCTAAGAATGGATAAATTGGATGTGTCTATAACTAAAATAAGTCTAGATACATCCATTTTCTAGGACAAGTATTTTCGGATAAAGGGAGTATTAATTATACCAAGAAAGCCGGATTAGCACCGCGTAGTTCATGTAAAGGTAATGAAATCCATCATGTTTATATGAAGATCCGGCTTTTTATATGAAATGGTGATAGAGTGGGTTAGCCATGTAGTATGATGTAACTTCACTGGGCTGCCGTGTTTCGTACTCTTCCAGTCCACTGTGGATATGATTGGTTGATTTTATATCACTGAATAATATAAAATATTATGAGTGCAGACGCTCCACCAGGAGGTTCCATGTTCCTTCTCGGTCGTCGGGAATCTATGCTCTTCCACTCTTTTTTATTGACGTGAGCTTTGTTCATCCTTTTGCCAACACACACAACTCGAGAACGGCGAGAAGCTACGCCTTCTCCCTCGCCAACGCGTGCGCGGTGGCTCGCAACGCAAGGAGAAACTTTTGCTGCGGTGGACATGCAGCAGTTCATAGTGGGAGTAACATACCCCTAGGTAGGAGTAGTAACATAAAGCAGTCCAAGACAAGTTTGCTTATGTGGCATGTATTTAATGAGGAGAGATGTGTTTAGAGTAACATAATAGGCAGTGTGGGGCACAAGCGAGTAGTCCATTGTACTCCCTCCGTCCCATAATATACGATCATTTTTTACACTAGTGTAGTGTCAAAAACACTCTTATATTATGGGACAGGGGGAGTAGAAACTAGGGTGGTGCCGGATTAATTCCGAAGGTAAATAAGCTTGTAACCATGGATTTGGGGCTCTTTCCCCTCTCTTCTTTAATTAATGATACGCACACTCGTGCGTATTTGAGAAAAAAAGATGTTACTGTAACACAACGCTTTCCAAGAGAGTATGAGTCTACAAGGTAATAAATGAAGCCAACTAGTATGACACTACTACTATGTTACTTTGCATTATGGATGTAGTAACTTAGACTAGTGTCTGACCAGCCTAAGAGCATGGTTAATAGTATAGCCAGCTGATGGCTATAAGAAACGGCCATGTTATGTATAACCATCATTTATCTCCACTCCTATAATTAATCATATAAAAGATTCAGTTGGTGATGATGGTGTGTCTGCCATCCGTCATTTCTGACCATCAGATCTGCATCTAACGACTATGATGTAAGTCGTGGCATTTTTGCAACAAGGCCCCACTTCTATGCTCCAATTTGCAGAAACCCCTTAGTATCTTGAAACCAACCACATCCGCCCCCACCTCATCAAAACAGCCACAAGGAATATATTTTGAGTGAAACCTAATACGAGTATATTTTTAGTGATATATACACCAAACTAGAGTGCTTTTCTTTCAAGTTTTGTGAACATGTATTATTCTATTTTGGATCCATTGCAACACATGGGCACATTGCTAGTAGTCACTCATATAGTAGTGTGGGCTACAAGGTTGGCTATAACATCACTTAGTACCTTTTTCAACCTTCTCTCTTTCTCTTTCTTCACATTTATTCTATTTGTCTAGGAATCCACATATAACTAGGCTCTTGCATGAGAGCCCACTCCCCATAACTTTCCTCCTCATCATCTGAGTCCTAAAAGATCTCACCCACATCATCATTAGGCATGCAGCCGCCTTGATAGACAACGTGCGCAGAAGGAGTAGAGGCGATTGGGGACGCACCACATCGTGGGGACTCTGTACGTGCTCATGTGCATGCAGCGTGCGTGCTTTTCCATCGGTGCTAGCTCTAAGGTCGAGGCTGCAGTCGTCTTCGTCTCTGACTAGTCATTGAGCAACGACGACAAAGAGGTGCTGCAAGAGATGTGTAGGCACCGTTGTGTGCGGGCTTCACCATAGCACGACGAACGGGACGTCGCCACAGATGGCGCATGCCTCCATGCAGCCGAGTGTGTGCACATGCATGTGTTATTCACGTGCATTCTGTGGTCGAGTTTGTGTGCATGCATGTGTTGTGTACGTGCGTTGTGTGCTCCATGCTGTGCGCGTATGTGCATGGGTGGGATCAGCATGAGTTAGTGCGTTCGCGTGTGTACATGCATGGCTGCATGTGTCCTGTACATGCGTGGGTTCTTGCGTGGTTATCAATATAAACTATAAAACATCTTCAACTTAGCATCCCGCTGTATCGTCTCTAGTGTTTAGCGAAGAGTTCATGTTCTTTTATTTGTTTATAGGTGGGCATGCGGCAAAAAAAGGGAAAACGCGCAAGGTTCCTTGCTCCTTCTCGGTCGTCGAGAATCTATGTTCTTCAACTCATTTTTTACATGAGCTTTGTTCATCCTTTTGCCAATACACGAGACATCTAGCATCAAGGTGCACGTGTCATGCAAGAAAATGGAGATAATCAAATATTGAGTGCGTAAGTGAGTCGTGCACTTTGATGGCACCTACTTCGCAATATTTTTTTCTCCTCGATGGCACATGAATAGTGCACGTACTCAACGTCGGAGCATGGGATGGGGAGGGGGTAGCCATGACATGGTCAGCCCTTTTTTGGAGAGAGTACGTACTAAATAACATTGATGTGTCCCGTCAACTCGCAGAACGACGAGAAGCTTGCTTACTATGCCTTCTCCCTCGCCAATGCGTGTGCGGTGGCTCACAGCACAAGGAGAAACTTTTTCTTACAAGCGGTGGACGTGCAGCAGTTCATTTGGTGTCAGATTGCCAGAAGTACTACTGTAGTACCATCATTATTGTTCAACTTCCAGAAGAGGCGAAGAGCCAAGCGCAAGGTCACCTACTAACCTTAGGCTAGGCATAGTGGGAGTAACATAACACTACTAGGAAAAGGGCTATAGAGAGGATTGACACTAATGGCGCACCAGGGAAGTAGTGCGCCACTACTATATACTAATGGCGCACCAGTTGGTGATGCGCCATTAGTGTGGAAGACACTAATGGCGCACCGGAAAATAGGTGCGCCACTAGTGATATTTTTTTTTTCATTTTTACATACATACTAATGGCACATCCTACCAAAGTGTGCCATTACTAGTTCTAACTAGTAATGGCGCACCAGACAGGGAGTGCGCCAGTACTGAATTTTTTTATTCTTTTTTGCAAAACTACTAATGGCGCACCGCCTCACAGTGCGCCATTACTAGTTTCAACTACTAATGGTGCACCCTGTAAAAGTGCGCCATTAGTATATATATATATATAATTTTACTTTTCTGCAAAATTACTAATGGCGCACCACCTGCAGGTGCGCCATTAGTAACCAGGGTTACTAATGGCGCATTTGCAGGTGGTGCGCCATTAGTAACCTGGGAACCCAACAAGATATTTTGGACAGCCACACCTACCCACTCACTTTCCGCACTTCATTCCCTCCACCTCCTTCTCCAAGCTTTCGGCTGCCTCCTCCTCCTCACCTCATTTCCACCATAGATTCATCAAAATTAAGTGGTGAAATTACCTTTTTTTGATAGGTAAGTAAGGGGAAAGCTATCTTCATGATGTAGATCTACTTTTTTTCTCCCTAGCTCGCTCCAACAACGTGCACATGCACTTTTTGTGGCCTAGCTAGATCTATGTATGTTTGTGGTGTTGCATGTGTTTGTGGTGTTGCATATATGTTTGTGTTTGCAGGTACCGGTATTTGAAATGCGATAGTTGCCAATATTTTGCCGGAATGTTGATTCATTTCCGTTTCGGCGAGAATTTTGGCACTACGCATTCTTTTTGGTCCTATTTTTAGGGAAGGTCATGCCAAATTTTTTCTTGGTTCTAAAATATCGTTTTGCTCTACCCCGCAGGCGACCATGGTCCGCACGATGACCGAAGGCATCGTGAATAGGTTTTTGAGCTCCGCGAAGGCCGAGATGCTTCAAAAGAACGAGACGAAGATAAGATGTCCGTGTCGAAGATGCAAGCTGAAGAGCCTTATTGCGGACCCGGATTCCGGGCAGGTGCGGGACCACCTGCTCTTGCGTGGTTTCATGGATGGCTATCAGTGGCAAGGTGATGAAGATGACTATGAAGTCGTCCATGGGGGCCGGGCAAGAAATGAGGAAGGGCAACAAGACAAGTACCACCGCGGCGAGGGCGGGCGAGAAGACGAAGAATCTCCAGGACATGATCACGACGGTGATGCTGTACACAGTCATCATGTAGAAGATTTCGTACATGATGATGAGGAAGATCAAGACGAAGGGCATGATCATGAAGATGAAGATGCCGGAGCAGACGACGATGGAGGCTGGGTGCAGGACCCTCATATTCAAGAGCTGCTTCTCAAGCAGACGGATAACGCAAGAGCTGCCGCCCGAGAGAAAGCCAAGCTGGATCAACTGCAGATAGACGCGGTTACTCCATTGTATAAAGGATGCAGGCCCGAGGATACCCGCCTGAAAGTAACGCTCATGGCTCTAGAGATGAAGGTAAAACACAAAATGACCGACGCATGCTTCGACGAGAACATGTCATTCTGGCACGAACGTCTTCCCAAGGGGAACAAGTGCCCGACCAATTTTGAGGAGGCGAAGAAAATCGTGTGTCCTCTAGATTTACCGCACGTGAAATACCATGTGTGCATGAAAAATTGCATCATTTACCGGGACGAGCACGCGGAGTCTACCATATGTCCGGTGTGCGGCGTCACTCGATACAAGAAGAGGAAGAAAGCTCCTCGAAAATCGGTGTGGTACTTTCCGATCACTCCTCGTCTGCAGCGGTATTTTGTGGACCCTAAGGTAGCAAAGCTCCTGCGTTGGCACGCGAATAGGGAGGAGAAGAAGTGGGAAGATGACGGAAATGATTCGGAGATAAATAAAAAAGACAAGATGCTGAGTCACCCTAAGGATGCGAGCCAGTGGCAAGCGTTGAACTTTGAATACCCAGAATTTGGGAAGGATGCAAGGAACATCGTCCTGGGCGCGAGCACCGATGGAGTCAATCCTTTTGGCAGCCAGATAAGCACACATAGCACCTGTCCTATGTTTGTGTGGATGTACAACCTTCCCCCCTGGTTGTGCATGAAGAGGAAGTACATTCACATGAGTGTGCTAATTGAAGGGCCGAAACAACCAGGGAACGACATCAATCTGTATCTGGGGCTACTAAAAGAGGATCTAGATACGCTGTGGAAAACGCCAGCCAATACGTGGGACGCCACAGAGAAAGAATATTTCCCTATGAGAGCCGCACTGCTCACGACGGTGCACGACTATCTCGGTTACAGATATCTCGCGGGGCAGGTAGTCCACGGATTTTCTGGATGCGTAAGGTGCATGGATGACACAACGTATCGCCAGCTAGATAGAGATCCCGAGTCTTTGAAAACCGTGTTCATGGGACATCGAAGGTGGCTTCGCGATGATGACCCGTGGAGGAAACGCAAGGATCTGTTCGATGGTGAAACCGAACCCCGAAAACGCCCGCGTACGAGGAGCGGCGAGAAAATAGACGAGGTATTGAAAAATTGGAAAGATTGCCCACTGCTGGGAAAGAAGCAAAAGGCGCCAGAGCCGGGAAAGAAGCGAAAGGCGCCAGAGCCGCTGCTGAAGGTATGGAAAACGAGGTCTGTTTTCTGGGACTTGCCGTACTGGAAGATCCACCGTGTTCCTCACAGCCTTGATGCCATGCATATCACGAAGAACGTGTGCGAGAGTCTGCTTGGTACCCTGCTCAACATGCCAGAAGGACCAAAGATGGGCCGAAAGCAAGGGCAGACTTAAAATCAATGGGCATCAGGCAGGAGCTTCATGTTAATGATGATGATGAGGTGAAGCAGGACACAGAAACTCATCGCAAAGGCAAAAAGGCCAAGAAGACCAGATGTGACTACCCTCCCGCGTGCTTCACTCTAAGTCAGGAGGAGATCGAGCAGTTTTTCACCTGCCTCGTAGGAGTAAAACTTCCTTACAGTTACGCGGGGAAGATAAGCAGATACCTAGACCCAGTGAAGCAAAAGTTCAGTGGGATGAAGTCTCACGACTGTCACGTGCTGATGACGCAGATACTTCCAGTTGCAATCCGTGGGATCATGGACACGCACGTCCGTGAAACGCTATTTGGCCTATGCAACTTTTTCGACGTCATCTCTCGGAAGTCGATTGGCGTGAGGCAACTCAGAAGGCTACATGAAGAGATCGTGGTGATACTATGCGAGCTAGAGATGTACTTCCCGCCCGCATTCTTCGATGTTATGGTGCATCTGCTGGTCCATATCGTGGAGTATATCATCCAACTCGGGCCGACGTTCCTGCACAGCATGATGCCGTTCGAAAGGATGAATGGTGTCATGAAAGGATACGTTCGCAACATGTCACGTCCATAGGGAAGTATAGCCAGGGGCTTTCTGACCGAAGAGTGCATCTCCTACTGCACGAATTATCTAGGCATCGAGAACCCCGTTGGTCTGCCCGTCAACAGGCACCTCGGCAGGCTCGCTGGATGGGGTCACCGTGAGGGTCGCCGCGAAATGCATGTCGACTTCGAGGGTCGACTCGCCGACTTTGAAAGAGCAAACCTAGTCGCGCTACAACACATAGACGTGGTCGATCCTTTGGTGGTAGAGCACAAAACCTTTATTGAGAAGACATACAATGACCGAGGCCAACAGAGGACGGACGGAGATATAATCAAAGAGCACAACTCATGTTTCACGCGTTGGTTCAAGCAAAAGCTTCTGTCGTACCCTTTACATGAGGATTCTTCCGCGGAAGAACAACTCATATTCGCCTTGTCACAGGGCGCCGAGCACAACCTGATGACCTATGAGGCGTACGATATCAATGGCTACACATTCTACACCGAGAACAAGGAGATGAAGAGCGATGGTTATCAGAACTCCGGGGTGACGATGGAATCCTACACCGGTAACGACAAGGACAGATACTACGGAAGGATCGAGGAGATCTGGGAGCTGAGCTATGCTGGAGAGAAGGTCCCGATGTTCCGTGTCAGATGGGCCAAGAGCGTCCTAAAAGAAGACCGATATTTCACCACCATGGTTATTCCCGAAGCCAAATCCAAGACCGCGGGAGCAAACGTCACCGTGAAAAATGAGCCATGGGTACTGGCTTCCCAAGTGGACCAATGCTTCTTCATTACCGACCCGTCAAAGCCCAGTCGTGTTGTCGTGAGGAGAGGCAAAAGGAAGATCATCGGAATGGATGGTGTAGCCAATGAGCAAGACTTCGACAAGTACGGCGACACAAAGATCGAACATGACGACGACGATGAAGTAGCAGCACACACCACAAGAAGAAGTAGGACCACCCTACCTAAAGGACGTTCGTTCCACAGAAGAACACCATTTGCGAAAAAGAAGGGAAGAAGATTGTGAACAAATAGCTAGCTAAGATCTATTGTATTTAAATCGTAGTCTTCATTTCTCGATTGTATTTCATGGGCACTTTTTGATATCATGAATATTTTTAAATTTCACGGGCACTTTTTGAATTCATGAGGACACTCGATCTCGATCCCCCTCCACCGCCGCCGACGAGCACCCGCCCCCCCGCACCCTCCCCCGCTCCACCGCTGCCAACGGGCACCCCCTGCACCCTCCCCCGCTCCACCGCCGCCGCCGATGATATTTTCAAGTAACAAATTTGAACACATTTTAAAAAAAATTATTACTGTTTTTATAAAAAATTATTACTGTTATGATTTAAACAAGTTTGAACATATTTAAACACAAATAAATATCAAACAACATTTGAAATGCAAAAAAATATATTGCGGAGCTTGGAAATCGAACCCAGGACCTCATAGTGTGTGTGCTACGTGCTGACCAGTCGGGCTAGTGGGCATGTTCTGATGTGGATTGGGTTAGGTGCAATATAACCTGTGCTCGAACTGTAATAAAAAAACATTCTAATGGCGCACCGCTGCGGGGTGCGCCATTGATATCTAAAAAAAAGATTTCTAATGGCGCACCGAGGTGTGGTGCACCATTAGTAAGCTTCCCCCTAGCTATCCTCCCTCTCCCTCGCCAGATCCCCTTCGACCCTCTCTCCCTTGCCACCAGATCCACCCGCGTGCTGCCCCGACCCACGTCGCCGCCGCCCCGACCCTCACCGGACTCCACCCCCGCCGCCACCGCGCCCCCACCCCCGCCGCCCGACCCTCGCCGGACTCCACACCCCCGCCGCCTCCAGAGAGACCACCCCTCGCCCGATTCCCCCTCTTTCCCCATCGAGCCGCCTCCTCCTCGGCTCGTACTCAAGCGTGAGAGCTCGTGCGGTGACCGCGCTCGCCGTCGTCATTGTCACGGCCACCATCGTCCCCATGCCAAGATAGTGTGTCCCCCGGCTTCACCGTCGTCTTCCACGTCGTCTACAAGTCCAGATTGAGCCAGGGCACCGCCGAACGACGGGATCGAGATCGTCTTCTTCCTTCTGTCATCTTCCGCGCCGCCTCGACCGCCCCCGACCTCGCCGAGTTTGCCTACGCCCCCCTGTGAGCCCATCCATCGATCTCTTTCTTCCTTCTTGTGGATCCATCGCCGTAGACGCTGCTGCCTGCCTGACCCAAGCTCGCTCCGCCCCCACGCCCTCTGGCCGCTTCGCCCGCGTCCTCCTGTAGTCACCTGCGCCCGTCACCGCTGCTGCTCTATTGCCGCCGCCTGTTGCTAGCTGCACCGCGGCCGCTGCTTGCTAATGTTGCTAGCGCTGCAGCTACTGGCGGTCATGGCCATGGCCATGGCCGTGTGCTTTGTGTGCGTGTGTGTACAAAGCCGTATGGACTTTGTGTGCGTGTGTGTACAAAGCCTGTATTGATGATGCTAAACAGAGATAGGAGTAGTAGTGGTGGCCATCTAGTTGGACTACTACTGCTAGGACTTGCTCCAGATTTTAGGATTTCTTTTCTTTTAGGATTTATTTTCTTCTAGGACTAGGTTTTTATTATTTTTCTGTTGTGATTGTTTTTTGAGCTCTTTCTTTTTCATTTCCTACTATCCTTATCCTAATTATCTTAAATTGTTATGATGTGTGTAACAGGATTAGATCTTGGATTTGCTAGTGGACTTTGGGAGTTTCTTAGCCAGCTTGGTGACTCCATATTTTTCACTATTTCAGCAAGTCTTTTGTAAGCATTAAACTTTCAGCACTACATTTCTATCTTATGTGTACATCTGTTTGCTTCCAATTGCTATATATGTATTGTTGTTACTAAAAATGATGAAGCTCCTGTCAATTGCTATACATATATATGTGTATGATGATCCTCCTTTCCCGCAGTAGTATAACTAGGATATAAAGCACATTGAACTAACGATCTTGTATGGTGCCTAACTACAATGATTCAGGAACATCAGATGACATAGCATGTGGATATTGACATAGGATGAGTAGATTAATAAGTGAGCCAAAAGTGATGGACAAACCTCATGTTAGGAATTCTCGAGGGTTGCAGTACATGGAATGCATTTGCAAATGCAGCCAAAACCTGATATATACCAAAAAAATTGTATAGAAATATGCTAAATTTTCTGCTCTGATTGTTGCTCAAAGAAATTTAGCAAAAAAAATGGGGGCCTGGGAGACGCCGCTGCTGCTTGAGGCCCTTGAGAGGCCCTTCGTGTCGTGATGATTTTCCAGGTACCCCGAGAGGCCCTTGAGTTTGCCGGAATGTCGATTAACTTCCGTTCCGGCAAATTCGGGTACTCCATATGTCCTATTTTCAGCAAAGGTCATGCTGAAATTTTCCGTAAATTTTAGCATGACTTTGCTAAAAATCGGACATATGAGGTACTTGCTACTAATGCATGGGCCGGGGTATCTTAGTACTTAATTAAGTAGGATCAACTGCCCCTTTATTCTTGCTGCATTAAACCATAGGTGGCAATAGAGCCAAGTGATTAGGCCCAACTTAGAAATTCTCCTCAGCATCGATAAACCCTAGATGATAAACCCAACATAGGTGGCAATAGAGCCAACTGATTAGTGCCAAGTGATTAGGCCCAACCTGAAAACTTAGCATTTAGGGTGCCTCAGTGTCGATGAGAACCTAAATGATGTACGCTTAGGCTTTTAGGGTGCCACGGCGTTGACAAACCCTAAATGATAAAAACTTAGCTTTTAGGATGCCTCGGTGTCGACAAACCCTAAATGATGAGACCATGATCTTGTTCCTTGACAATAACCAACTTTTTGACCAAACTTTTTTCCTATTTAGAGCGAAACATGGCCCACAACGATGAGGCCGGCGGTTCGGGCGGCAAGCAATTCTGGGAGCTGTCCCAGGAGTTGGGGGAAGAACCTCACCGCTATGAGGACGCCGCGGAAGACACCAATCCTGACTACACAACCCCTAGTGGCGTCAGGGATGACACCACTGATGATGGCACCGCGAATGCCACCACTGATGATGGCGGCGCACGCACAGATGGCAGCCAACCGAAGAGGCAACGGAAGGACCGGCGCCCGAACATGCTTGGCACCGTCAGGGACGAATTTACTGAAGTGAACTCCGACGGGCATCCGACGACGCCCAAACACATAGTCAAGGGGTACTCGATTCAGCTCGAGTGCATTCTCCGGAGCACCGCCTCGATCAACACCGAGAACCTAAGGCATAAGGACCGAGGGAATTTGCGCAGCCTCCTCTTCACGAAGCTGCACGAACGATACAAGTTCCCCGCTGAGTTCGCAAACACACGCCTCTCGGGTAATAAAGTGAACGGTGCCGCCCTCACGACGATGAGCACGGCCCTGTCTACTTGGAAAAGCATGGTGAAGGCAATGATTGACAAAGGTGATAGTTATGAGAAGATCAAGGCGAAATATCCTTTGATGAGCGAAGATGACTACAAGGAGTTCAAGATCAAGTGCGAGAGCCCCACAACCTCCGAATCAAGTCAGTGGGGGAAAGAAATGCGGCAGTTGAACATAGGGGTCCACCAACTCGGTCCCGGCGGTTACAGAGTGGTGGAGCCTGTATGGGACAAGGACGACGCGAAGCGTGCCAAGCAAGGCCTACCGCCCTGCTTTGAGAAATACAGTGACAAGCAGACCAGGAACTTCCTTAGGGCCCGGTACAAGGAGGACCCGGTAACAAAGGAGCTTACCACGGATCCGAAGACCAAGGAGCTTGAGCTTGTTCTGGTAAGGAATACACCCCCGCGTAATTAGCTCCATATGGTTGCATTCTAATTAATCCCCAATATTTCTAAATGGTTCACGTTCCTTCCGCAGGACAAAGAAAGCAGTAGCGCGGGGTCGTCTCAGAGCTCCCCTTTCGACACCCCTTTGAATAGGGCATTGAACATAATGAAAAACAGGGATAAGCTTAATAAGCCGACGTCAGCTGGTCATGTGGCCGGCAAAGGCTTGTCCACAAAATGGTCGTCATACTATGGCGCTGGTGGGGGAAAGGAGAAAAAGACCAGCTCGGAAAGCCAGTCGTGCGAGGTTGAAGCACTCAAGGCGCAAGTGGCGCGGATTCTGGAGATGGTCCAAGAGCAAGTGCAACAACAACTGGGATCGACGCTTACCGGCATTATGCCTACCTTGATTCATGGGATAACGACGTGGATTGTGGGTGGCCAACAGGGGCCGCCCCGATTCCCAGCTTCACGGCCAGCAACTCACACAACGCGCAGGCGGCGCCATTGGTGTCTCCGGCGGCGGCGGTATTGGTGTCTACGGTGGCGGCGCCATTGGTGTCTCCGGCGGCGGCGGTATTGGTGTCTCCGATGCCAGCATTGGAGCTTAATGCACCCGGGTGTACGCCGGCCGGTACCTCGCCAGCAAGCGGCCCCTCTGTCAGTTGCACGCCCGCCGTTGGGGGTGCCTCGACATTAGCCGAGCTCGACGGCATCACGGTAACTAAGCCTCTCGGCTGAGGACTTCATCTCCTTGCCTTTGACTAGGCATCCCTGACGCCCTTCATGTTTTCGCAGGGCGCCGCCAACGTTCCTTGCACTCTCCTGCACTTCGTGGGCGGCGAGTTGGTCGATGTCGCCAAGGGCAGAATCATTCAACCGGACAACCCCGTGTTCCACGGTAATCCGATGCCACCCACATTCTATAGGGTTGAAGTGGTTCGGGTGCTGCCAGGCTGCGACGAGCTGTTACCTCCGATTCGACCCGCTGGGGCCGACGAAGAAGATGAGATGACCCTCAGCACCTGCGTAAGCTAGCCCCTGCTTTGGCCGAAGAGCCAGATTCGTTTGGGGGCGGGGGACACCACCCCACAGACAAGACCGCCAGTCATGCCGGCGCCAAGCCATGGCAAGAACGCCGCAACGCTACCGGACATGCCGGACATCCCTATGGCACAGGATCCGGACATGCATATGGCACAGGATCCGGACGACGACGACAACGACGATGGTACATTTACCAACGCCGATAAGTACTTTGCCAAACATGGGTACGGTGACGAGTTCTGCGGGCCTCCTTCTTAAGAACCCAAACAAGATGACCGCGATCTAGCTGGTACGGCAGAGAAACCCAATTGCAACAGGCGTCGTCTGGCGTTCAGTTCTCAGAAGACGCCTCCAGCTGCCGCCTTCACCGAGCCTCAGATAGCGGAGGTGCCAAATATTATCAGCCCCAACACGCTCAAGAAGGCGGTCTATGAGCAGAACTCGGTCCCATTACAGCAGATCAAGAAGAAGGGCCGGAAACGGCCGACTAAAAAGGCCGCCGGTGCGAGCCAGCCGGCACCGAGTATGATCCATGCTCAGGACGAGCCACCTTCACCTAAGGATATCTCGAGGAGGGTGCATGTGGCGTATTGCGATGCTACCGACAAATATGCTCAATGCTGCAACCGGTGCTATGCGGAGTCTGCACAACAGTGTTCTTTCTTTGGAGAAGCGGCGTATCAGAGAGAATGAGGTGGCATACCCGGTTTTCGTGGCCAAGGTGCCAGAGGGCAAGGGCTTGTGGATGGCGCCATCGGGGGTACGATCGTCCTGTGGTTCGATGACATCTTTGCTATGTTCAACCTTCATCCGCTGCACTACACCTTCGTTCGGCTATTTTCGCTGAGTATGGAGATGCGGATCATTAGAGATAAGACCCCGGACATCGTGATTGTCACCCCTTCTACATGCGTTCCAAGCTCTTGAGCAGTGCTGGGACCGCCAAGTCGCGAGTTCACACCTCGAAGACGTCATTCTGGCAAACCCAGATAAGGATAACTTCCTTGTGCCTTACTTTCCCGAGTAAGTCATCCCTTAACCGCCCCGTAACATATGATTTCTTAGATTTCGATCGTTCTTTTTTTTCTAACATTCCGTGTTCTGTGCAGTGACACACATTGCACACTCATCCTCTTAAGCCCGAAATATTCCATGGCCACGTATTTCGACCCGAACTATAACTCCAAGATAGACTACACAAATATCAAGAAAGTTCTTGATGATGTTCTCCCTGGCTATGCCAAATCTGGAGGCACCTTCATCAGGGCAGTTCGTAAGTACGACAAGCATGTGTTCGCCCACAATACGGCGTTCTGCTGCGTCAAGCAGCCGCCTGGCGGTCAGAAGGATGCCTACTACGCCCTCCATCACATGCGGGCGATCGTAAGGGACCATCATCACCTTCTGCTACCAAATAATCTCAAAGATTGGGCCGCGAGCTTGTCGGCAATCCAGGACGCGGACATCAGACAAGAATTCTTTCGCATCCAGTCGGAGTTTGCGGACATCATCCATTAAGATGTCCTTCATACCTCAGGGCAGTTCTTCCTCAGATATCAACCGTCCAACATTGAGATATATGGAATGCTACAAATGCAGGCTGACAATGCCCGCGATTTCATGACCATCACGACAGACGGCGGCTTCATCCACGCTCCTGTCCATGAGTCGAGTCAAAAGTAGTGATGTGTAGTTCTGAAACATTGATTGGCTCATGTTGTAATTAAACTTTAATGAATTGTATGTCTCTTTGGTTTGGACAGTCGTTCAACTTAGATGTAATTGATGCTATTTATTAGTAGGACCATGAATCGTGTTATTAATGTCTTGCTTTTCTCTTCCGATCCTTTTGTTGCATACTTATATATTGCTTATGTATGTATTGTCTATTGTTTGTCTTGTGCATAGAGATGCCGTCGTATGTCGTGTACAAGGGTAAGGTTCCCGGAGTCTATGACGACTAGGAGGAGTGTCGGAGACAGGTTCACCGTTTCAGCGGTAACAGTTACAAAAGGTACACCACTAGGGCGGAGGCCGAATCTAGATACGCCCGCTATCTAGCGGGAGAGAGGAGGGAGCGTTGGAGGAACCGGATGAAGACCAGTTTGATCGCGATGATGCTCATCGTGATGACCGCAGCTCTCTTCTATGTGATGGTAGTTTAGATGATTGATATCGACTTGTAATGTGAAGACAAACTCGATACTCACGGTCTCGAGACTTGTAATGTTTTATCTTTGTTCGATCTTTTGAATTCGGAGACTAATATGATGAATTGTATTCAGAGACTAATCTTCTATTGTATTCGATGAATCTGCTATTGCTGTGTGCTACTATCTATATTCTGTCAAATAATATATTTTGTAACCTGTGCAAAAATCAGAAAAGTAAAAAAAACCAAATATTCATACTAATGGCGCATCACCACAAGGTGCGCCATTAGTATGCCAAAGGATACTAATGGCGCATCAAGACAGAGTGCGCCATTAGTATGCCAAGTATACTAATGGCGCATCTATCCGCAGTGCGCCATTAGTGCGCCAAAGCACATGGTTAAATATGGCCCCTGGGAGGCATACTAATGGCGCATGGTGTTATATAGTAATGGCGTACTGGGTGGTGCGCCATTAGTATACCGGATACTAATGGCGCACCTACTAGTGGCGTGATACTAATGGCGCACCAGTGATGCGCCATTAGTAGGCAAAACTGGTGCGCCATTAGTAGGCCTTTTCCTAGTAGTGTAAGTAGGGGCACCTCATTTTTTTATTCTAGAAACAACCACACGCGAATATTGGACGATAGCAGCACAACAGCTGAATCAAAAAATCAAAACCAACCAATGAACTACTACTAATGGTGAGCGTTTGCTAGTATCATGTACTTCATCTGTCCATGTATATAGGGCTTAATGCGTTTTCCGAGACTAACTTTGGCCTTGTTTGGATCCATGGGTTAGAGTTAGTTTGAGCTAGTTCGGGCTCAAATAGCCCTAAAGTATCCAAACATGAGGGTTAAATTGGAGCAAGTTGCCCCAAACCCACAAAAAAAAACTATCCCTCCCAAGAGTCGATTACATGTGGTGAGTTAATCGACCTCAATAGATGGCGAAAACGCCAGCCCGTTGCACTTTGTTCATCCTTTTGCCAACACGCGGGACATCTAGCATCAAGGTGCACGTGTCATGCAAGAAAATGGAGATAAGCAGTGCGTAAGTGAGTCGTGCACCAAGATGGCGCCTAGTGCTACGCAATATTTCCCCCCCTCGATGGCACGTGAATAGTGCTCGTACTCAATGACCGAGCACGGGATGGTAGCCATGGACATGGTCGGCCCTTTTTGGAGAGAGTACTAAATACTACTACGTATTAACTTTGCTGTGTCCCGTCAACTCGCAGAACGACGAGAAGCACACACTGAGACTACCCACAGTGGGAGTAACATCTACACTCTTATAAAAAACATAGTTGGTCATGATGGTGTGCCTATCATCCTGCAATATAGGCCGTCCGATTTATATCTGACGGATAGGAAGGAAACTATGGAAATTTTGCAAAAAGATACCCACACTCCTCTCCACATTTGCAAATAAGGCCTTCCCTCATTCATCCTTTTCTCTCACAAGATAAACTACTCATATAAATGCATCTTGATGTTCCGTGCAATGCATGGGCATCTTGCTAGTCTCTCACAAGATAAACTACTCATACAAATGCATCTTGATGTTCCGTGCAACGCACGGGCATCTAGCTAGTTTCTTTTAAAATAGTTATTGCGATAATTGGGTTGAAGAGATATATTATATGTATGCCCCAGATGATTTTAGATTCACTAGTAGTAACAAAGAAAAGGTTGTCTTGTTAATTAACAGAAAATAGGGTGAAAACTATCACATGAGGCCGGTGAAAACAAGGCACATTGGGTTCAGCGTCATCGCCACTACAGCTGTGCGCGTGCGAGAAGTCTACGGGGTTGTTTGGATTGTGACTATATTTCCCTTGTGTTGCCACGTTATTTTTGCCACACTTGCCACACTTGCCTAATTTGAGTTGCTCAAATTGTTAGCCACACTTTTGTCTTACCTAAGGGAATCTTGCCACACTTTTTGTCTCTATGACATGTGGGGTTCACTGATCATAAAAAATTCTTGCCTTAGGTGTGGCTAGAACCAAACACCCACCTAACTTGGTCAAGCTTGCCTAAAGTGAGGCGTGGCAAAGTGTGGCAATTTGTGGCTGAAAACTAAACAGCCCCTACATATCGAGGGGGCTACGAAGAAAAAGACGTATCTCGTGTGTTTGAGCAAGGCACAAAGACACAATGTTTGTGAGAGAAACCGATTGACAGATTAAGATCGGATCGAGTTGTCACCCTTCTGCTGTCATTGTTGGGGTTGGGGGGGGTGGGCAATGGGAGGGAGAGAAAGATGTACCGAGTGTGTGTGCGGTAGGCACAGAGGCACAACTAGCGAGTGTGTGTGTGTGTATCTGTGTGTGTTTGAAAGAGGAGTAGATAGATTACTATCAAGATCGAGGTGCCACCCTACTCCTTCGGTGTCGGATAGTATGTGTGTGTGTGTTTGAGAGAGAAGCCAGTCGATAGATTAGTATCAAGATTGAGGTGTCACCCTACTCCTTTGGTGTCAGGAAGTGTGTGTGTGTGTGTGGGTGGGTGGGTGGGTGGGGGCAGTGACACTTACATATCTCTACTCTTATAAAAAACAGAGTTGGTGATGATGGTGTTCCTGCCATCCTGCAATATAGGCCATCCGATTTATATCTGACGGATAGGAAGGAAACTATGGCAATTTTGCAAAAAGATACCAACACCCCTCTCCACATTTGCAAATAAGGCATTCCCTTGTTCATCTTTTTCTCCCACAAGATAAACTAATCATACAAATGCATCTTGATGTTCCGTGCAACGCATGGGCATCTTGCTAGTAGGGAGAAGGATTTTGTGTGACCCATATCTATATTAAGGGATAGGTAGATAGGATGTATGCGAGGCATACTTAAAGCATCACTGAGATAAACAAATGGTGTGCATGCAAGTGCCCGAAAAATGAAGCGATAAACAATGGCTACGCGCGCGTGTGTGTGAGAGAGAGATAGAGAGAGCGAGATCTCAAAACAAAAGGTGCTCTGCTGGAATCCCATTGTATGTATTCATATGGTTCCGGAACTCGAGTTAACCTTAGGCATATGTGTGAGAGACATAATTATCCTTTGAGACATTAGTGGCTGTGGGTGGGCGGAATTAAAGGGGCGGGCATGTTCGACAAAGAGAGCATGTGCGTTTCTGTGTGAGAGACTTGTAAGACGGGGTAGAAAGACGAATTCTAACCTTGACGGAGGGAGAGAAATACACGAAGTGCGCGTGTGTGATTCTGATGCCCATGGGGAAATGAGATATGTATGCGTGTGAGAGAGATTGCACAATTCATTCACGTATCACTATCTAGCGATCCTAGACGTGCATCACTTGAACATAAATCAATATCTACTTCGTATCGTGGCCAAAGGTACAATATCGATTCAACGCTATAAAGATTGGACACTCATATATCACATTTTTTCTATATAAATAAACCTTTTCAATTGTGCATGCCAAAGTTACAGTGATGTTTATTCAAACAACCAATGTAGCTATCATGTACAAGCACCATTGTTACTCTTGCATTCAAATTCATTAGTCTTGGATGATTTAAGGTTCTATTATGAAGTAATATATGTAATATTCATACATGAATTCAACGGGTACGCAATTTATGAAATGGAGGCTATGTAATCATATGAGGTAACACTTTTAATTAGCGGACTACAATATCCATTTCTTTTTGTGCGCTTGTACACTAACACGTCAATGCATTATGTTTAAAGTAAATAACCAATGGTACTAAATTATCCATTTACATGAGAAATGCATAGGCTGAGCATTTGATCCCTTTTTTGTGAACACACCTCTACACCCGTACGATTGGCCACGCCCGTGTGAACATCCAGGTTATCGGTGCATCATCCCGAGTTATTGTCTTTTCTTCTCGGGTGGACTTCACACCAGTTATTAACTGCTGACGCGTGCCCTGTGCACACAGTCTCGCATGACCTTCGCACTAGCACGGTCCAAAATTAGTTGAAACTGGATACGAACGATCCTGCGGGCGGCAAAATCTCCCGCCTCCTTCTAAAATTTCCGCCACCTAGTCTTTAGCATGCGAAATTCCCCTTTTGTCCTTGCTGCATGGAGAACCATAGTAACAATACCGCCCTCATCTACATAATAGGTCGGGGCTGCTTTGGTAACTTTCGGTTCCCCCACCACACGGCACCCTCATTTCCTCTCCCCCTCCTGCAAAAACGACTAACTCCACAACACCAGAGCATCTTACGTCATGTGAGAACCCGGATTTATCTTCCAGACCCTCCTGTGTATATTTTTCAACCCCAGGATCATTGTTGACAACACAGCAAAATGGTATCATTGCACAATGCATAAAAGCATTACAAGTAGTATATTTTTCACAAGACATACCTACTGAACTGTCTCATGACATTTATTACATTCAAAAAACAGCGGAAAGTACAATGCATAGCGACTCCATCTCAGCCACAGGCAGTCGATGTAGTCCACGTGACCTCATTTCTACGGATCACCATAGTAGTCGTAGTCATCACCTTCGTCTTCACGGAACTCTGTTGTCAACAAAATTATTGCCATGAGTACATTACGTACTCAACATGCCTTCCTCGGGGAAGGTCCTAGTAGCTACATGTGGCTTCAAAGGAAGTTTGTATGGCTCATTTGCATAAAAGCTAATTTTGTTTGAAAAATATAGCAGTTGGATAAAAGCAGTTTTTGATGAAAACAAGTTTTATCTCTAGAATAACTTTCATCAAAGTGAGGATCCTCGATCAACTCACACTCTTCGTAGGTTCCAAGAAAAGGGGCAAAGAGGGAATAAACAAGACAGGTCCTGTACGTCGAGAAAGATTCATGTGCTGTCCTTGACAGTGTACACGACTATTCGAATAGTTTTACACTCTGCAGAGGTTGTACACTTTACCCACATGACATAATCCCGACTTGTTTCCACTAGCCATCGCTAGCGTAGTACACCATTTGGTATACCAGCAGGGAGATTGTGACGAGGTCTTTCATTAGACCAAACTTACTGTGCCAAGCCCACTAGGTTTCAACACGGAAGTAACCGCAGTTCACAGTCCGGGCCCCCCTTTTGTGCCGAGGATACTCCTCGCAAGGCAGCTATCCCATCTGCGGTATGGCGATGATGACAATAAGAGTGAACTAACTAATTAACCAAGCCAGTGCCCATATAGCATGTGGCTATACTGTTATCACAATCTTCAAATCCAAGACTTATTAGGCCTCATGCGGCACGGACGACTGATTGCCCCCTTCAACCTATGAAGGGCAGCCAATCGCTCCTTCAATCCTTGATTCAATTGTCACCCGCGCCAGTATTCAGATGGTAAGTTTCACGCAGAGTAGAAGAGAGTAGAGGAGATCAACAAGGGCCAATCGTCCTAGCTCAACGATAAGTTTCAAGTGTCAATGACTCAAAGGTCATTCAACAAAGCACCTAGGGTAATAAGCATGTCTAAGCATTTCTACTCTACCAGAATACTATAATTCTACTCAGGTGTCAATTGAATAGGCGACAAGCGGATCAAGGTAATGTGTCAATCGACATGCTAGCTACAAGAACTAAAATAGCATGCATATAGTAACCATAAAACAGAATGCAATTTTGTAAACATAGGATAAATATGATCAAAGAAGGAGGCATGCCTTTGTTGTTGAGTCCTTCAGTAACCTGATTATGTCCATGCCCAACACCGTCGCCACTCCCTACTCATTGTAACGATAGCAAAATACAAACAATAAATACTAAAACAAAAGTAATCCAAATAACATCCAAAACAAATTAAGGGTGGATGGATAGCAAGATATTGATCAGATGGAGATTCTAAAAGGAGATAGATTGATTGTAAGGTAAGTAGAGGACTCAATGAATTGATAGGGTTTAGGTTGATGATGGATAATCAAGGCTTCCTCACAAGTCTAACGTTCTAATACGAACTATGCTATTGAGCACGAGTAGTTCCCGCTACACAACCTGACTATCTATAAAAGAAATTACTACATAACATACGCACACGCATCAACACACATGAAATTGAACCAACCTAAGGATTATAACTAAACAATCACAACATGGTATGATAAAGGAAAAGAAAGTTAACCACAAATAAATATTTACATAGAATCTAAATATTTATAATGGACAACAACAGCCAAACATATACGTCAACTATATAATAATTCCAAACGAACAAACATTAAAAACCATACTAGTTAAGCAATCAAACATCATTCAACAACATGAGTTGAAATGATCTAGGTCTAGCCCTAAAACAACATTAAAATGGAATAGGATCAACTCCATTATATCAAACCAATTCATTTGCCAAACAATTAATAAGATACTATACAACACATGGAACAAATGGATGCACATCTATCCTATGCATGATATGATTAAGAGTAACAATCAACCGAGAATAAATATTTGGATGAATCCAAATACTTATAATGGTTAACAACAATCAAAGACTAAACATAAATCATAAAAACTATTAGCAAGCATATCTATAAAAGAAGACAAACCAATACTAATTAAGGTAGAAACTAATTAAACAACTTAATAATAACACACATCTCACACAATACATGTGAGTATAGATTCACTAGATATCTAAGCAAATAACACAAGCATGACACATACGAGTGATCATGATAAGATACTAAACTAGAATCTGGTCTTAGTACTAAAGAACAACTAATACTCAAGTAACCACTAGCAATAATATTACCACTTCATGCTTACATAACAGATCAAACTATGCACACTAAGCATATGAGGAAGATACAACTCAACTAACATGAAAGGTAAACTATCTTAAGCATGTGCTAAACTATCGCAATGAGACCCAACACTCCCGAGGCTACCATAAGTCCAAAGTGATCATCCATAAGAACGCACAAGAGACTAAGTACTCAATTATAGCACATAGACAAAACAAGACATGAAAGATCACTTGCGTGAGTGACAACTAGACATATAACAATGCAACAACTAGATAAAGTAGATATGAAGGAGTCTAGGCATACAACAATGTAATAGTGAGGTAGACTAGATATAACGCTAAGCATGGTGATCATGACACAAGATGCCAAACTATGCTACCAGTAGAGTACAACTCATAACTATTAGATAACTTAGTTAATATCAACTAACATGACTATCAAGAATGACATTAGCACACAACACTATCATGTTAGTTGTGACTTATAAGCAAAAAGGAAAAGCATACTAAGCAAGTACACATCTAGGTCATGGCATCAATCACATCAAACGATGTGCTATATGAAGACATGTATTTCTACCTAGTACAACCTAGACTTGCTAATACATAACTGGACAACCTAGGCATCATAGAACACACGGGTTGTTACACACATGTTATGCAATCTATTTATACAATCCCAACAACATGGCATTGTATTGATAAAGCAAGAAGTTGCTCAATAAAAGAATGTACAAGATCAACAAACTACTATAATATAAATCAAGGCTAACCAAATGTGTAGTCATACAATACAAACTAGAAATGATATAGTACATGGTACACATACAAGCAAACATGCATTCTACTATAAGCAATTGTTAACACAGCATGGTAATAAACTAATATAAATAAACACACATGATAATTATCAATATGCAATAAACTAGTTATCCCATCAGAATGATTCTATATAGCAATACAAATATGAATGACATAAAGCATCCAACCATGAAATCATGGATAACAACATCTAGAAAGAAGAGGAACAACTTGGGAATTATATTCTACGCAACAAACTATAATGCACTCATTTCCAAACAACAAGGCAGTTTATTTGACATCTAGCATAAAGAAAACTATGCAAACCACCTACAAATGATGCCTAATAACTATCAAAGGCATGCCATGATTTTCAAACCAATAAAACGAACATGCGACATGGATGGAAATGAATATGTAAACCATACCTAAGATATCACGATGCTAAACAAAATTAAATAATAAAGATATGAAGTATTTCATGATTCGATAAACAAAGCAAAGCTTAGAATAATCTTACAAAATTATAAACATGGCGAACGTTCACCAAATATTGTACGCATGCATAAGAAAGGACACCATGACACATAAAACAATATTAACAAGAGACAACACATAAAACTATATTTAGTAAATCAAATAAAATCTAACAAAACACTAAACATGAGAATGATTCCTAAAAAAACAGTGCACATGCATAAAAATAATTATATGTGGTCACACAAATTATCGAGCCAAAACAATTTTAACAAGAGTAAAATAAATCTTATAAATAACATGACACACAAATTAAGAGATATCTAGTATACACTCATAAGAATATCAAGAACACATGAAAATAACATACTAGTACAAGTTAACCATACTCGAAAGACCGTTGAATTCTAAAAAAAACGAGTATGATTATATCTATTCTACCATTCACAAGATAGAACCAACAATCTAACTCCACCACTGAGTTTCTACAGCCACAAGATACATTTCATATGTTGAACACCAGATCATTCGATGGACAGAAAATAAAAGACAAGCCAATGCCATCAAATCGAATTCGGTTTTGGACACACGCGGCCAACGACATAGATAGGTTGAATCATGATGTCTAAGGAATACACTAGGTGATGACAAGTACGCGTGCAAAAGGAATTTGATAGAAGCTCACCAAATTTGACGGAACGGTGTGATGAACTGGATGAACGGTGTAGACAGACATGTGAAATTCTTTGCGTGTGATCGACAGAACACATTACTTCTTCTCTGAATGGAGCTGCGGCATGGAGGAGTATCATCTCGCGCAAGGATTAGGATGGGGATGGCCTCCTTCATTGGGGTCGAACACCGGTGTCCATGGAGCACCGTTTCTTTGAAGAGTGTTCTGGAGAGAACAAGGAAGGTAGAGGCAGGAGTTTTTGCCGGGTGGAAGAGGAGGTGGAGGCGCACAATAAGGAGGGGCTGTAGTTTTGGAAACTGATGGGATTTATGGGAAAGAGGGAGGGCTGTTTCTCTTATGCACGTTTCTTCTGTGTGTGTGTGTGTGGAGGGAGCATACAGAAGGAAGGGGAAGGAGAAGAGGCGTTGGTTGGGAGAGAAAGGAAGTGAAGAGAAATAGGAAGGGAGGAGGAATTAAAGGAAAGGCATCAGTTACCATGCGTGGTAGCTATTTAGGTTTCCTCTTCGGTTAGTTGTGGAAGTGAACGTACAGGAAGCAGAGGAGGTGCTCTCTAGGAGAGTTGGGTGTTGGCCCAGTTCAGCAAGGCCCAAGTGGGAGAGAAAGAAAAAATAAAAGTTGGCCTTTGGCACATTCCTGTTCGAGAGAGCAGGGAATAAAAAAATAAAGATGTTGTAGAATGGGCTTAGGAAATTTGGCCTAGAGTTTAACATATGGAAAATAATTGACTTCTCTTTTTGGAAAATATAGAGAACTAATAGAAGCTGAAACAAATATCAAACAATCCAAGAAATCCACAAAAATGCAGACTCACATGTTTAAATGTGTTGAAGACAAAAGATAAAACCCAACTAGAAGAAAAGAACAAAACTCAAATTTAATTTAAGTTCACATTAAGTCAAATTAAATCCTTCAAATTATAAAAGTCCAATTTAAGCTTCATTAACAATAAAACAAATGAAATTTTCTTGCCCTGATTTTTGGAAAACTTTTTCTTAAACATTCCGAGAATCGGGATGTTACACATCACGCTGTCCGTACTTCATCGACCTTTCTACCCCTCCCATCTCGAAACCCTAGACTGCTCATCCACCGGCGTACCAGAGCCCATTCACTGCCAGTGGCATCCACCTCGCTGGATCTGCTTCTGCGGCCGCATCTACCCCTCCCACCTCCACTAGAAACGAGTATACTGCTCATCCACCACTGTACCACAGCCCATTCAGTGCCGGCCTTGTCCATGGCGCCGGATCTGCTTCGCCAGTACTCTCGTCAACCGCAGCGCATCTGCCGCGGCTCATTCGCACTCGCCACCGGAGACGCTTCGTCCACACCTCGCCGGAGCCGCCCCGTCGACGACCTCTGATTCTCTTTGCTGACACCTTCCTTAACCCTACCGGAGCCGCTTCACCGACACCATCGTCAACCCTACCGGAGTAGCTTCTCTTATACCATTCTCAACCCTACCGGGGCCGCTTTGCCAACTCACAAGTCCACGGCCACAGATCCACTTCGTCGCACCCTCATCCGACCTACCGGAGCAGCTTCCGACGCCCCGTCCACGGGTGCAGATCCGCATCATCGACACCATCCTTAACCCAACCACCGGAGCAGCTTCACCGATGCCCTCGTCCACGGCCACAGATCCGCTTCGCCCACACCGTAGTCCACCCTACCGTAGCCGCTCCACAAACACCCTACTCGACGGTTCTAGATCTCCTTACCAGACCCTGACAGCCAGTGCAACGTCATCACCCTTGATGTTTCTAACCTGATTCCCACCGTCTAGCAATATGCCAACCACGCGCCACGACCTAGGTAGTTGTCACCTTTAAACCCATGCAGCATCACCTGCCCGATGTACTTCAAATATACTAACAGGTCACTGTTACCTTTATGCAGCTGGCAAAAACTACAAGGACGATGTTTCTTCTGGATCTAACAGCTTGGCCAACCAAGATCCTAGACTGAGGCATTGCTATGATCTTGTAAGTGCGTCTCTCTCTCTTGTATTGTTGTGTGCCTGCCAGCGTGCTTTGCTAGGATTTTCAACCAATAATCCCTTTGTACAGACAATGATTTCTACTACTGACTGGTAAATTAGATATGTAGATATCATACATGATACTACCTCTTACGTCCGTTCCTAAATATAAGTCTTTCTAGAGATTCCACTATAGGCTACATACAGAGCAAAATGAGTGAATCTACACTCGAAAATGCATCTATATACTTCTGTATGTGGTCCATACTGGAATCTCTACAAAGACATATATTTAGGAACAGAGGCAGTACATTACACAAAATCATAGGTGGCATGTAGGAATTCCAGTACACTACATTAGGCTCCCTTAGAGTGCCTGCTAGTCCAGCACACAGAGTCATGGCTAGTTTATGCTACACACACAATCATTAATAGGTGGTTTAAATATGCACAAGGGATATGCAATGTATTATCATGTAGAGATGTCTGAAATTAGCCGTGTCAACTTGCAGATAGGGTTACACAATGAAAAAGTAAAAGATGTATGTGGAAATTTCATGGAACATCGCAAAAAAAGGAGAGGCAGCGGTGAGCCTATACAGTGTGCTATGGTAGGTCACTCGTCCATTGAAATCATCGTGACATGTTATTTGTATGTCAGTTCTATTGGCCAAGTTTCTTAGGGACAGTTAATACGAGTTATCCTAAGAAAATAAGCACCTATGAATATAAGCTCCATGTAATAAGACAACCAGTTGTTTTCATTGCCTTCCTTTTCAGCTTATCTTTGGTATGATCAGTGAAAAGTCTAGATTGCATTATATTTTTTCATTTTGCTGCCCATATGAAAAATAATTTGACTTGAAAACATCACAAATTGAACCCAGTGCAGTAATTAATATGATAAGAAAACAGACCATCACTATTTGTTCAAAATGCAAATACAAAGATACCATCTACTTGGCACAATCTACTTTGGTCAATGTCTTCCATAGAGATTCCATTGCCTAATTTAAACAAAGAACGCATGACCCACGTTTAAATGAAGAAAAATTATTTATTAAAATTCGATGCTCCAAGTGGCTGGTTATTATCATATAGAAGCACCACCTGAAAGCATCATATAGTAGCAGCAACTCATAGCAACTCATCATATAGCAGCAACATCAGTGTGCAATTCATCATATACCAGCAGCGGAAGGAGTAGCTAGGGAGATTTGCCCCTACCTGCCGGCCATGTAGCCTAGCTGGACAGAGCATCGTCGAGGACCAGGACAGATGGGACCAAAGGCAATGGCTCTCTGGAGGAACCCTAGGGCTACAAGCAGGGGATCGAGGTAGAGGGAAAGGGGAGAGGAGATACAAGCAGGCAGGGCAATGAACGCTTGCGTGTTTGTTTTTACTTGAGGGTCAGGTGTGACGCGGGCGTGAGCAGTTGCATTTTGAGTGTAATATAGGCAGACAACAGAGTCATTTCACTATTCCCTTCCCTTCAATTTTTAGTGAGCTTCTACCCGAAACACCCCCCTCCAAAGCGAAATTAGTTAAGCCCAAGTCCATAACTCAAAAATGACTTCTTTACATCTTTTATGGCTTATTTTGACAATAAGCCCTGAAAAGGCGAAATCGAACTGGCCCTTAACCTGCAATTCAATTGTGTGTGCAATGACGAATCGCTCCTGCCTGCTATAGTGTAGATTTAGGCATCATCATACATGGCATAACCTAATATATGTGCATTCCGTTGTAGAATCTGGAATATGCAATGTTTATGTTAGTTCATACGTTGCACATGATGTTTAAATGCCCCTTAAATCTGGTCAGTCAAGTGATGGTCTTTAAGCCTCCTTCTTTGCTTCTTTTCTTGATATGTAAGATTTGCTCACACATCTGTTCAATTATTGTTTGCATTAGCCAGCCATACTAGGACTGTTTGCTTTGATTACTTGTTGTTCTTGACCTAACACTCTAGCAGAGCTTGTCAATGATTTAAACACTAAGGGTTGCTGTAGTGGGGCCTTGTCTAACTCATAGGTGACATAAAGGTTTGGCTGTACACTAAAGTAGGCTCTCCAAGAGTACCTGGAGATCCAGTTCGAAGGTATGCCTAGTTTTTACATAGTGCAGACATAGTAAATGCTCATTTCATTGTGTGCAAGTGCAAGAGATGTGGCATGTTTCATTATGTGGTATTATTTTGTTATAATCTCATCCTTTTGTGTTGTTCACAGACTTGAAAGTATGCATATTTATCTTCCAAGGAGACGAGTAACTAGTTTGTGTCACCTTGCAGAGGGGGTGCAATGAAGATAAGATTGAGGATTTCCAAGTACAAGATGTTAGGAAGGAGACTTGCAAGAGAAGTAGGAGCTACACTAAGCCTGGTCAACCAGTTAAGGTAAGTCACTGTATCCTACTCAACAACTCAATTCCTTGTTTGTTTCAGGCATAGTAATTTGCTCTTTTCATTTTCTTTATTTGTCCTCAGTAAATGAGATGCCCAAACAATGATGCCTGATGTTGGGTACTTGTATAACTATTAGTTGACATAATTAAAGGCCTTACCATTTAATTACTCTGGTGAAGTCTACCTGAAGCATTGAAGTCTATTAACCAACTATTATTGCATGAGGCTCACAATCTAGTTTATACTAGGCTAATGATTGCATAGTTTTGCTTGCTGTAGTAGGTTTGTATGAATCCCTCTACTGTTCATTATGCTCCCTAAGACTTTAATTGAGCTACAGAATGGCCAACTGCTTGCTTACTTATACGGAACGTGATGTCTAAATTCATAACTTGTCTGTGTTTTGGATTGATCCCCAACATCGTGCTCCTCTGGTGAGCTAAGAGAGATTTCTGTATGTAGGCTGCATATACTACCTTTTTTATAATTTTTAAAATATTGCCTGCTTATGCTTCATGACGTGTAACATTATTGTTAGTCTTGTTTTGCCATGTACAAAATAGTCTGTCTTGCTCGCTTCACTGTTGTAACTATATTTTTGCCCTAGTCATTTGTACTTACAGAAACATTTCAGGATGAAGTGACATCAACACAAAGATCCGCGAGCAGTGCCGCATGGCCGTTATCGAATGATTATGGATTGGAATTGGAATGTGCTGATGTTCTCAAGCATCAAGTAGAGGTGGCAAGACAACATGTACATGATTCTCGACGTACAATCAACAAGTTGAGACTAGACATGCAGGTATTAGATGCAGGAGTCAAAAAATGAAACAAGACACTGAGGTAACCACAAAGGAATTGGAGATTTTGCAAACTGAAATTTGTGCTATCTGAATCCGGCCAATCCTTTTTTCTAAAAGGATTATAGTTCAAATGGTAAGTTCTGTTGATGCGTGTCCATTATGTATGAGCTTTATTTGTCCACTGTATGTAATCTGCTGTTTGTGTACGCTTTATAATCACTGGTGCCGAACTATAATGCCCAGTGGGTATATTCGGCTATAATTTCTTTATTGTATAGTGTAGGATTATTCTACGGCTTTATGCTTTTTATTGTATAGTGTATGTTTTTAGAGGCGATAGTATAGAGTAGGATAATTCTTGAATTTGCTATATCATTGAAACAGGGGCCAACACGCGCAAACATTTCCTGAACGCCATACAAACGAACAAACATGTGAAGTCAAAGCGGGCCTTAATTGGGCTGGTCAAAACAATATTAAGTGGATCCCAAATGGGCCCACCGTAACAACGGTTCTTAGCAGGCCGTCAAGAGGCCTAAAGCTCGATAAGGTCGTATAAATGAAAATGGCCCGTGGGCCTTTAGTAGGCCCAAATAAATGTCCATTTTGTCTCGGCCCTTTTACTTTACGGGCCAGTAAGAGGCCGAAAGTGTTATGGGCCAGAGGAGGCCCAATTTGCAAACTAGGCTTTTAACAGGCCGAAAGTCGCGTTGGGCTGAAATGATGCCCTACGGAACGTGGGCCCTAATGGACCTAAAGTCAAAGGCCCAACTATTGTGTGGGCCCTTAACAGGCGAGAGACAAAATGGGCTAAGAGTTGGCCCATTTACCGAATGGGCCGAGGACATGCCTAAAGTAACAGAGGGCTAGAATTGGCCCAACTGTAGAATGGGCCGAGAAAAGGCCGAAAGACGTTCTGGGCCATTAACGGGCTGGAACTGACGATGGGCTGCTAACAGGCCGAAAGAAGCTTGGGCCGCAATTGGGCCCAAAAACGTAGCGGGCCGTTAACAGGCTTAAACTGACGAGGGGCTGGAAATTGTCGAATCTAGAATGGGCCTTTGATGGGACAATTCTGTGTAACTTGTATGGCCGTACTTGTAAATGGGCTTGACTCAAGTAGGCTGCTAATGGGCTGGCCCGCTTATTTTGATAGGCTCGGCCTTTTCTCCGAAATGGGCCTCTGTTGGGCCGTGCCATGTGTCGACGTATCATAGGCGCCTCCTGTCCAATGAGTGGATGACATCTGTCCCAGTGGTGAGCCAACACGTGTTTCCTCCGGCCAATGAGAATTTTACACGTGGAAAATCCCCATTGGTCCAGTCTGTTAACGGGTTATCGGATCCAAAACTGGACCCGATAGCTTAACAGCGAGCCGTTACTGTCGATGCCACGTGTCGGTCACCCTTGACGAAAGCACTTCTATGATACCCGTTTTATCGTCATGGAAGTGGACACTTACATGATGATAATTTTCATAATTTCATGGAACACTTCTACGACAGCACATGTATGACTATCTTGATTCTGTCATAAAATCGTCATGAATGTACATGCATGACAGAAAACGTGACGTACTGTGACAAACACATATCATCACGGAAGTGTCTTTTTTTGTAGTGTTGACGCATCCTTCTGATGATGTGACCATCTTTGCCGCTCGTGATGAAACCATTTGGTTGTTCTCTCTCAATGAGGAAGGCGAGTTAGACGCTATTTCTCAACTTCCAGTTGTTTGTGAGTATAAAGATATCTTTCCAGAAGAGCTTCTGGGTATGCCTCCTCACCGGCCAGTCAAGTTCGTTATTGATCTTGAGCCCGGTACAGAACCCATTTGCAAGCGCCCATACAAGCTTGGGCCAAAAGAGCTGAAAGAATTGAAGAAACAGCTCGATGAACAAGAGCGTTGATACGTCCCCAGTGTATCTATAATTTTTTATTATTCCATGCTATTATATTATCTATTTTGGATGTTAATGGGCTTTATTTTACACTTTTATATTATTTTGGGACTAACCTATTAACCCAAGACCCAGTGCAAATTGTTGTTTTTCTGCCTATTTCAGTGTTTCGCAGAAAAGGAATATCAAACAGAATCCAAACGGAATGAAACCTTCGGGAACATTATTTTTGGAACAAACGTGATCCAGAGGACTTGGAGTGGACGTCAAGAAACGGACGAGGAGTCCACGAGGCAGGGGGG